>NW_006159505.1:46003-47106 GCF_000334495.1 Tupaia belangeri chinensis | reverse complement strand
GCCAACAGTCCCTTTTCCTCCATTTCTCCATCCTGACTGGATTTGAAAGGATTATTTATTCAACTCCATTTAATATTATCATTATTATTTTTATTTGCAATAGGGCACATGTGTTCATGGGGTGGGGGGTGGGGAGTGAGAGGGAGAGAGAGAGAAAGTTGAGAATGCCGGATGTCAGGAGAGAGATTGAGAAAGGAAGTTGCCAGGTTCAGGGCTCGAACAATAGTTGGTCATGTGGAAGTCTGGTGCCCCAACCACCATGCCACCTACTGGCCCCATCATGTCCAGATTTTAGGCATACACACAACACATACAGACACACACACACACATACACACATGTACATTTGGCATGTATATCAAGATGCAGGGGCTCTTGGCAATGTGAGAACAGGCTCCCATAACCATTAGGTCTAGGGTCAATCCACTTGAAATCTTATATAGGACGAAAGTCAACAGACCCAATATAATATGTCACTTATCCTCATGTTTAGATGTAGTCCTAGTGCCATCAAAATTAATCCATAGTGAAAAAAATCTCATGGAATTTTCTTTTGTGGTGAAGAGGGGCTGATTGATTATAAAGGGTAACAGATCTTGAGACCAGCAGTTGGCGTAATGGCTAAGTTGCTGGACTCCCATGTATTCGACCGTGGATTGAGTCCTGGACATGGTGGCTCAAATTTACACCTGGTGCATGTGCGTGCGTGCCCAAGATCCTGAGAGGAGAATGGAGAAGGGATTGCGGCATGGCAATCCCCCCTAGTGGGTGATTTCTCACTTTTTGTCTCTCTGTCTCTCTCTGTCTTTCTGGTGAGTGCACGCACCCTGTAGCAAAAACCTCAAAAAAAAAAAAAAAAAAGAAAAAGAAAAAAAGGTAACAGATTTTTATTCAAGGATGGAAATATTTTGTCTTAATTGAGGAGTAGTAGCTACACAGAAACTAGAACAAATCAAAATGTTTATTAAAATATGTACAGTTTATTGTGTAAGTTATTCAGTGATAAAGATCATTTTAAAGGAAGAAAGACAGGGAGTCTTACATAATTCATTTGGTGATAAATGCATTTTTGGCCCCCTGAACTTCAGGATTTGGAAAGTGAG
>NW_006159505.1:41628-45835 GCF_000334495.1 Tupaia belangeri chinensis | reverse complement strand
GGTGAATCTAGTGCAATGATTCAAAAAGGAAACGTGCTTTTAAAAACAACCAAAATGTTAGTTTAAAAGACTATTAATATTTAAAAAATCATATTACAATTGTGGATGTTTTTTCACCCATCACATTAAACCACACGACATATTCTCTTCAGATGATAATCTTTCATTCTTTTTCTCAACTTTATCCTTCATTTTGAAAATCCATTGTCCTCAGAGAATCATTAATTTTTATAGAGGCCAATGCTTTAACTCGCCTATCCTCACTGAAATAGTAGACTAAAGAAGTTGTGATCATGCATATAGATGTACAATACAGATTTTAAGCATTTCTGGAACTTAATCTACTCCATAGTCTCTCATTCTCTCAGATTACCCTCTCTACCCCGTTCTGCTTTGGCACTGAGTAGTCTCCTCTGTGCTTTTGTAGTTATGTTAATTACTTTTATCTTATACTAGAATTGCATGTTCCTTACTGAGGATATTTTAAAAAAATATACCAAAGTGGGAAAAAAAAAAAGAAAAGAAAAAGAAAGAAGAAAAAATACAATGGCATGGGTGAAATCTTTCTTCTTCTTTAATAATCTTCAGAGAGCATGTGTGCTTATCAGGGACAGAGATGAATAAAGCGCACCCCACCACCACCACCACCATGAATTGTGAATGAAGG
The DNA here is from genome assembly GCF_000334495.1 of Tupaia belangeri chinensis. Classification (NCBI taxonomy): domain Eukaryota; kingdom Metazoa; phylum Chordata; class Mammalia; order Scandentia; family Tupaiidae; genus Tupaia; species Tupaia belangeri. Next base: position 45,168 of record NW_006159505.1, on the reverse strand, counting down.
AAAGTGCTTACATATCTATATCTATATAGATATAGACATTCTGAAGTGGGAAGCAACTTGACACCTAGCAGTTCATGACCATTGTTATGAGCAACTCAAACTCCACAGAAAACAAAAAAAACAATGGCGAACACCAGGATGAGGCAGGTATGATATTGAATCTCATGAGCTTGACACCAAAAGATAGCCAACAATTTAGGTCGTGTGGAGAAGAACTAGTCATTGAGAATCAGCATGGCTATACAAACACACACATACACACACACACATACACACACACATATATATACACACACACATATACACACACACATAATAGTATTTATTTATAAAGAATTATATATACATACACACACATTAGTATTTATTTATAAGGAATTATTTTTTGTTAAAATTTATGTTTTCCTCATTTTTCATATCTTGATATACTCATTCCAAAAATGACAGTTAAAGGCACTAGATATTCAATTGCACATTGCTTCATTTATTTTTTCATAGGACAATATTTGAATAATTAATTTTTTCTAATGAAAAATGATTTATTCTTTGTACATGTTATTGTTATTAAAATTCTAGTTCTATAATGAGGTTCCCAGGTGGGAAAAATATATTTTTTTACCTGTTTGTTACAAATTACTGAATTTATTTTAAAAAACTGTAACAATAAATCTTTTTTCTGATAGTGTAAAAGTAGTATTTTTATAATAATCCTTGGGGAAGGTCACTTTTTTTAGAAATAGTCATTAATTTAGTAGCTAAAATTTTTTTGTTGTTACCTTTTTATGAAGAGCACAGGACGAATGGTTACTATTATCCATCATCTCTCTCAGAGAGCCCTTGCTGTGAATATTCTGAAAGTGTTCCTCTTTTTTCTGGAGTGTTGCCTAGCTCTAGGCAAATCGTTCAAGGAGAAGACATTGTGATGACATAACATCCCTGCAAATGCTCTTCACTTATGTTCCCCGACAAGTGGAGCAATTGGATTGTTGGTGATGTTGCGACCTTTGGCTCAGGGTTCTTTCCCACAACATCCTTGGATAACTCTAACTCTGATCTGTTTGGTTCTAACACCATAGATGATAGGGTTGAGCATAGGAGGAACCAGAAGATAGACATTAGCAAACATGATATGTACCACTCGGGGTACATGATGGCCAAAGCGGTGGGTGAGGAAAGTAAAAAGGGCTGGGATATACAAGGCCAAGATAACACAGATATGGGAGGCACAGGTGCCAAAGGCTTTGAGGCGGGCTTCACCTGAGGGCAACTGCAGCACAGCTCTCAAAATCATCACGTACGATATACCGATGACAATCATATCAAAGCCACCCACAGAAAAGGCCACGAATAGCCCATACCCACGATTTATTCTAGTATCAGCACACACCAACTTCAGTACAGCCATGTGCTCACAGTATGCCTGGGGAATGACATGGCTAGGGCAGAAGGGCATTCTAGAGACCATGAAGCAGCAGGGGCTTACACATAGCAGCCCTCTCATCAGCACAGCTGCCCCAAGTCTGATCACCACAGAGGTTGTCAGGATACTGGAGTGCCTGAGTGGGAAGCAGATAGCCACATAGCGGTCCAAGGCCATTGCCATGAGCACCCCTGACTCTACAGAAGAAAAGGTATGAATGAAGAACACCTGGGTGAGGCAGGCATGATACTCAATCTCATGGGCATGAAACCAGAAGATGGCCAGCATTTTAGGTTGGGTAGAGGAGGAGAGGACCAGGTCACTGACAGCCAGCATGGCCAGAAAGAGGTACATGGGCTCATGCAGGGTGTGGTCAGTTCGGATCACATGGAGGAGAATGATGTTTCCCACTATGGCCACAACATACATGGCACAGAATGGAAAGGCAATCCAAAACTGGGAGTTCTCAAGTCCTGGGATTCCAAGCAGGATGAAGGACATAGGATGAGAAGTGCTGTTTTGTAGAGTCAACATCATGAGATGATTAAAATATTATCCATTTGGAGGATCAAATATTCTCTGCAAAAGATAAAAATAAAAGTTATTATTATTATTATTATTGACAAGTCTTTTGTATGCTGCAATTGGATATAGGACAGTTTGGTTTTACATAAAGTATAAATATCTCAACTGTTTTAATTAATAAAATTTTGAATTATCTCATGATGCTATTTATTTTTATTCATTGTTATGACATTCAAATAGAATTGCTTGATGATTTATTCAACTGAATATTTGACAAAAATGTCTTTTATGATTGTTGAATTTTTTGAAAGTCAAATATGATACAGAAAATGTGTTCGTTCCTTCTTTCCTTTCTTCGTCCTTTCTTTCCTTGTTAACTCCTACCTCAAAAACAGCTACAGGGTTACTCAAAACTCATACTCTCCTACATAGCATGGGGAAAATTCAGAGCACACATTATTTGGGCTCAAGAATTCAGTTTTATTTATCCTTGTTCACCTGGCTTGATCTTCTTAGACAGACATATATTTTGTTTTAGTCAGAATCTTCCTCCTTATGTGCTGCTGTTGTCCTTTGAATATTACCCTCCACTTGTGGGACATAGTCTCTTAGGTTCCTGACCACCTAGAAAGGTCTGCTTACACCATCATCATTTCTATAACAACCACTAGAAAAGGTTCCAAATAAAGGTGAAATTTATGGATTTGTGTAATAGTCTCTAATTAATTGTAGAAAAGATTATTATTTAAGACATAGAACTACATGCTTTATGAATCTATTGTTTCTACTCACACCAAATCTCTGCATCATGATTCTGTAATAAAAATATAGTTCACTGTATGTAAATTATTTGCTTAAGATCACATCAGTTCATTATTGTCAGACACAAGATCACATAAGCAATCACTTTTCTCAGGACAAGACTCCAGATTGGTAATCTTGGTGGCACATACACCTGTCTTTGCAGATCCCAATTGACTGGAACTCCATCCTGATTGGGTAAAGTAGAAATATTGCCCTGTGATGACAGAGGCAGATTCAAGCAGAGCTAGTACAACTCATGTTGAATTAAGAGTCAGACCTGTGTTTGAAACCAGGACCTATATTACTGGACAGGAATCTCTACAATAGGCTCCAGGTTGGCCTGCTGGCCTCTCTGGGGATGCTTTACTTTTTTTTTTAGGATGATATTGTTTTTTGGCTTCTGTCCACGTAACTTGTATAGATAAACAAACAAACAAAAAATACATCATGACTTTTCTGACAACCCACTTGTTCTACACACTTTTTAGGGGTAACAAAACTCACCCCAACCATGTTCCAGCTACTCAAATTATACAGCTTCTTTCAAAATCTGGTTTCTTTTTTCCTTCTCACTCATACCCTAGACTATTCAATGGCCTTTCATGGCCATAGATCCACAGATAAGAGTTACCTCTAAGCTTTCCTCACTCTCTGCTGGCTCAGATTTTCTTTCATGGGTGGACAACAGAGAAGTAGAGGTGATGTAGGACCAGGTGAGTTTCTTTTCTTTCTTCTAGTTCCCCTTCTATCTCCTGGAATTTGGGGCCTTCAATTACCTGATTATATTTTTT
>NW_006159505.1:29421-41032 GCF_000334495.1 Tupaia belangeri chinensis | reverse complement strand
AGAGAGAGAGAGAGAGAGAAAGCAAGCCACCAGGTCCAGGACTCAAATAGTGGTTGACCATGTGGGAGCGTCCAACGCCTTAACCACCATGCCACCTGCTGGTCCCCAAGAGACAATTTTTGCTATAGGGTGCGTGTGTTCACCAGAGATAGAGAGACAGGGAGACCGAAAGCGAAAATCACCCCCAGGAGGAATGGCCACTCCGCAGTCCCTTCACCTCCCTTGTTCTGGGATTTCGGGCATGTACACACATGTGCCCAGTGAGTTTTCCTTTTGTTTTTAGAGTATTTTGTCACAGGGCATGTGCACGTACCAGAGGGAGAGACAGAGACAGAGACAGTGAGAAGAAAAGTGAGAAATCACCTTCCCTGGTGGGAAGGACACACTAAAATCACTTTTCCTCCATTCTCTTGCTGGGATCTTGAGCACACACACACATTCACCAGTGATTTCTGAGCTACGAAGTCCAGGACTTGAACTGCAGTAGGCCATGTGGGGATCCAGTGATATAGACGCTATGCCATCTGCTGGACCCAACCAGTGTGCTTCTTAAGACAGGAAGGAAATGGAATTGCGAAGTTATCCAGGTGGGATCCAGCTTAACCATCAAGCCACTGGCTGGCCCGTTATCCTACAATTGAGAAAAGCTTTCTGGGTGTTTCAGGCCCCTTTTCAATAAATACCTGCATTCAAGTATCCATAGCAATGAGGAAATTTTATAAATATACAGCCTGCTATGTGTGCACATAAATACTTTGTCTTTTTCTTGGGATTTATGCAGGATTGATTAGTGATTGTTGTTTTATCCTGAGAGGTGAGGAAATGGTAACAAAGTTTTTATTGTGCTCTTGTGATAAGGAACATAGGCCAACTCAGTTTCTATCTCCCACTGGATCTTGCAGAGAACTCTTGTTCTGGGTTCTGAAAATTGTTCATTTCTTTTGGAGTGTTGGATAAGCAAGTTGTTCAAAGAGATGACACTGTGATGATATGTAATGTCCTGGTAAATATTCTTCACTTATATCCCCACACCAATGGGGCAATTGGAATTGGTGATGCTGGGACCTTTGGCTCAGGGTTCTTTTCCACAACATCCTTGGATAACCCTGTCTCTGATCTGTTTGGTTCTAACACCATAGATGATAGGGTTGAGCATAGGAGGAACCAGAAGATAGACATTAGCAAACATGACATGTACCGCTCGGGGTACATGATGGCCAAAGCGGTGGGTGAGGAAAGTAAAAAGGGCTGGGATATACAAGGCCAAGATAACACAGATATGGGAGGCACAGGTGCCAAAGGCTTTGAGGCGGGCTTCACCTGAGGGCAACTGCAGCACAGCTTTCAAAATCATCATGTACGATATACCGATGACAATCATATCAAAGCCACCCACAGAGAAGGCCACAAACAGCCCATACCCACGATTTATCCTAGTATCAGCACACACCAACTTCAGTACAGCCATGTGCTCACAGTATGCCTGGGGAATGACATGGCTAGGGCAGAAGGGCATTCTAGATACCATGAAGCAGAAAGGGCTCACCCATAGCAGCCCTCTCATCAGCACAGCTGCCCCCAGTTTGATCACCACAGAGGTTGTCAGGATACTGGAGTGCCTGAGTGGGAAGCAGATAGCCACATAGCGGTCCAAGGCCATTGCCATGAGCACCCCTGACTCTACAGAAGAAAAGGTATGAATGAAGAACACCTGGGTGAGGCAGGCATGATACTCAATCTCATGGGCATGAAACCAGAAGATGGCCAGCATTTTAGGTTGGGTAGAGGAGGAGAGGACCAGGTCACTGACAGCCAGCATGGCCAGAAAGAGGTACATGGGCTCATGCAGGGTGTGGTCAGTTCGGATCACATGGAGGAGAATGATGTTTCCCACTACAGCCACAACATACATGGCACAGAATGGAAAGGCAATCCAAAACTGGGAGTTCTCAAGTCCTGGGATCCCAAGCAGGATGAAGGACACAGGGTGTGAAGAGCTGTTTTGTGGATTCAACATCATGAGATGATTAAATTGTTATCCATTTGAAAGATAATGAGCCATCTACAGGTAATTGCAATAAAAGCAACTATTATAATTTGTAAGTCTTTTTGATAAGACAATTTGGTATTAAGGTAATTGGGTAATGATACATTTGATTCATCTAGATTCTGAATAAATAAAATTTCCAGCATAAAATTATGCTTGTCATTATTTTCTATTTATATTTATGTTATTTAAACTGATACCTCAGGGAATCTGGTGACTTCACTAGTTCCCCCCCCCTTTTTCTTACATACTTATAAAGTCAACACAGGCAGTGTTTGGCTGTTAAGTCATGTGGCGTGGACAGAAGTCTATTCTCAATCACTTGTTTGTGAGAAGTTTTAATATGGGAAACATGGGTCATCAATTTACTGTTGGGTCGAGGGTTAGAAATATGCATTCCACTGGAGGTAAAAAAGCAAAACAGTGGGGCCAACCGATGGTGCAGTGGTTATGTCATTATCCTCCCACATGACTGACCATGATTTGAGTCCCAAACCCGGTGGCTTGAAATACATCAGGTTTGTGTTTGGGCTTCCTCTAGATCCGGTGAGGAGAATGGAAGAGAAGGGATTGCAGCATAGGCATCCTCCTTAGGTGGTGATTTCTCACTTTCCTTCTCACTGTCTCTGTCTTTCTTGGGAAAGTATAAGCACCCTAAAGCAAAAAGCTCTAAAAAAAAAAAAGAAACTAAAAACGTACATAGTTTTCCTTCTTGCTAAATTAATCTTCCTTTCCTGAAGTGCTATTTATTATTATTATTATTATTACTATTTTTGATTCTCAAGCTAGAACTCTTAGGAGCATAGAGCACACAGAGCTGAAGTTAGTCATATTGCCTTCAAACACTACAGGTACAGAGATCATACTTTGAACCTCAGATTCACTTTTTCTGTTTTCTCTAATAAATTCTAACTAGTAAAAACTCCATGTAGCATTTCTTTTAGGGAATGCAGTTACAATACCTATGTTCTCACACTGACTAGCTCTCAGTTTCATCTCTGAATGTGGATTTGTATGCAGTGGTAACATCCATATTCATCCACTATGTGGAAATTGTGTGTCTCTCACTCATAGGAGCTAAGGACTATAAAGGGATAAAGGATACAATGAGCTAGTGCCTGGGAAAGAACAGTTTCAGGGCATTTAGACTGTTTTCTCCCTTTGGGTTATCTGAAACTAAGCTGGACCAAGTGGGTTAAGGTTCACCCTCCTTAGAGAGGGGTTGTGTGGGGGCATCTTCCTATTTTTCTAGGTTCTCCTTGGAGGACTAAATGGGAACACTGAATCTTCTTCCCATCTAAGCATGCAGCGCGGTGTTTGCAGATCTCTGGAGCTGGATCTCCCAGTGAGTTGGACCCTCCTCTACTGTGCATTACTTCCCTCCATCTTCCTGTAGTTCTGTGAATCCTGCTGCTGTCAGGGGAGAGAAGAGGCGTCTGAAGCCCAGGGAATTTCTCACCCAGATCTCTGCTCCATCTTTGACCAAGCTAGGCATGACCATATGCAGTTCTAAGAAGCTTCTGAGATTCAGCCTTTGGCAAAGACCTCATCCAGGCCCATTTATAGATGGGTATTTAATCTTTCCCTTCCCTCAAGTATTAGCACTGTAGCTCCCTAAGCCCTACTCTTCCTATTCATACTGCCTTCCCCTGAGACTGGAGAGTAAAACTGGCAATATAAACTCTAACTTTTCTCTCTCCTGTGAATACACTAATGTGAAAGCAGGGGATGTGAATGCATTTGGGGAAAAATGTATATTTTAGATTAAAGGAGTGCAAGCATATAGTTTTTGTTAAAATCTGGGTATTTTAAATAGAAGAAATTTACATAAAATATGAAACTATGCTGATAAATTAGGTAACTTGCTGTGTGTAACTGAAATACATACTAATAAATATCTGAATAAGTAACTGGATTGGTTTGTGAGAATTTTGCATATATAAGCTTATGTGTATAAATATCTGAATTATTTGCTTTTAGATGCCTAATTAGTGTCACCATAATTATGTGAGTGTAAGGTCACTCAATGCACATGCTCTGTGGAGGCACAAATATAGCTACAAAACCAATAGCATTTGATGCATATCAGTGCGTAGATACATAAGTATGTACATAGGAAGAGGTGGGTTGGGTGAGGATCGACCCTCTACTGGTTCATGTAAGAGATGTTATAGTTCTAAGATCTCCCTCTTCTGCATGATGATTGTTTGGAGATATAAATAGAGCTAAAATGGAAATCCTGTCATGGCATTTGTGAGAGTGAATCATGTTGCCAGGTCCGCCTTAATCAGCTTCAATAGTTGAAGCCTAGAGGGAGCTCCCTCTTTTAGTGTTTCTATGGAGAGTTCTGCTAATATTGTCATATTTGTCACCTCCTTACTTAAAGCAGAGTCTCATTTTGATGAGACATCAGAAAGAGGTTTGAGAAAGTATTCATACATTATGAATGCATCACATCAAAAATATGTGCATTTATTTTCTGTTAATCAAAAATAATGGGACCAGCAGATGGCATACTGGACTCCCAAGTAGTCAACTATGGCTTAAGTCCTAGACTCAGCAGCATAAAACTCATGCCATGTGCATGTGCATGTATGCCTATAATCCCGGGAGGAGAAAGGAAGAAAAGGGATTGTGGTGTGGACATCCCCTAAGGGAGTGATTTCTCCCTTTCTGTCTCTCTATTTCTCTCTGTCGCTGTGGGGAGTGCACGTACCCTATTGTGAAAATCTTTTAAAATAATTAAATTTCAATAAAAACTGGCTAAAATAAAAACAAAAGAAAGGGATTACTTTTAAAGACTGGAGATCAATCACACTGCAGAAAATATGTCTCAGAAAATTTAAGACCCAACATACATTAACAGGGTATGGGGAACTTCAAAACTTACCCAATTTCTTAGGAGTCTTTTCATGTGTATTTAATGTATGTGATCATCATGCTTACAAGGGACATGATTTATTTTTTGGTTCCAGCCTAAAAGGCAGGGATACACATGTTTTATTAGGTGGTGCAGGTCCATAGGAAATATTCAAGGTTTTGTTATTTTGGGGGATCAGGTTGACATTGTACATCTTAATTCTGATTTTATCTCATATTGTGTATTGCTTTTCATTGTCTCTTTTCCTTTGTGTGTGAACGTTCTAGTATAAGAAAACACTGCAAAAAGCCAGGTTATTTTTTTTCTCTCTCTTTCTTTTTATATTTTAGAGCCACTTCTCTACCCCAAACAGAATGTGACAACTCCTATAGGGTATGCATGTTTGCACCTCCTGACTCTACCTTGGCCCCAGATGTCACATGGCTACAAGCACACTTGACATCTCTGGTACTGTAGAAATTACTTCTCAGGACAACCTTACTACTTTGCAAATTTATTCGGGGAAAGTAGCTTGATAGATCTTTATTTTCCTAGTTGGCCCTCCTCCAGGACTCTCTTCATTTGTGACTTTACAAATCTGGTACCTGACCAGGATGTATGAAGACTTAGGAATGAGGCTCAGAACCCTGCTCCAAAATCAGTCTCCACTAGAATGTCCAATGATTTCTAAGTAGGACAGAGAAACAGTTAAGTTTGGGTATAATCGAATTGTAGCCTCATCAATCTGCTATTTTAGCTTACCAGGGAAAATGATAGAAGAAGGATGTTTAGAAAGGAAGCTTTAATGAAAGAAAAGTTGAGTGGCAATATTGACACAGGTCTTGGGGAAATTTTAATATGGCTATGCAGAAAGTGAGGCCATGCCCATAGCTTCACAGTTCTTTTATCCTTACCTATGTTGATCTTTGTTTCTGAGTATCTCAGCTTATCATATATGGACATGGCATAGACTTTCCACTGCTCAGAGAAACTAGATCTTCACATTTTTCAGCATCTTGCTTTTTAATTGCAGCAACTGATATTTCCTGTTCTTTCATTGATGAACCCCAACTTCTACTTCAAAGTAAAATAATCTTTAAGATATAACAAAAGCTTACATTTGAAAGCTGAAAATGTTAAGCTTCTAAGAAAAAGAAATGTCTACAATGTCATGAAATGACAACTATACCAAATGCAATCATAGAGAAGGCCCTAAGCAACCACAGACATGGTCTTAGGTCAGTACGCATTGGGTTCAGCATGGTCACTTGCTCAAGAGTAGATCTGGGGATGATCTGGTGATACAAAAGGGCATCCAGAGAATATGGAGTAAAGGGGCTCACTCACAGCATACCTCATGTCCTCCCAGCTGTACTTAGCTTGGTTGCCAGCAGTTAGAACAGATTATGTTGGGGATGAAATCAGTTGAGTACATTTCGCGCCCAGATGACTGTATTTAGGGACAATCTTTAACCAGTGGAGAAGAAAGTGTGGATGAAGCAGACCAAGCAAGTTTCAGTGAGGTATAGAAGTTGAAGTTTGGGCTTAGGACAAGTAAAATGGACTATATTTTATTGTTTTTGATTGTGTAGAAGTAAGGAAACTAAAGAACCATTAGGAATACATGGACTTACAGAAGTAGTGCAGGCTGCTTCATGGAAGGGTGATGTTTCTTACAGTATCCACCACATAGCTAATAGAGGACAGAAAACAGACTCAGAATTGGGAATTCCCCTAAATTGGAGACATATAAGAAGCATGTTTGTATGGCTGCTTAGGGTAGAGGGCGCATAGTTCCCAGTGTTGGCATTGGAGGATGACTAACTACTGCACTGACATTTGGGGGGAAAATATGCTCTCTGAAGAGACTAACCAGGTAACAAACACATGTTATTTTTGAGAATGCTGGGAATTATGACTGCTGAGTGAGTATTAGAATATTGTCTGAATAGGGAATCACTTTTTATATATTTATAAACATATATTTTCCTTAAATTAAGACTAACAAAAGTGGTTTGTATCCAGTAAGGGTAATGTTGATCAATCACAGCATCAGATTTATAGAATTAAGAATAAACACTGCAATAATTTATTCTCAGTATGAAAATGATCCATAGTATATGCTATATTAACCTTTGTTCCCTTTTTTCTACATTGAACTAAATTGCATCTAAAAAAAAGAAATGACTTTGTTTTCTATTTTCCATTAGTTTTTTAAAACATTATTATTATTATTATTCATACATTAAATCGCTATACATTATTTAGATTGTGAAGAGACTTTTCCTAGCATGATATACACCTCAGTACTTTGCCTAGGAACAGTTTTAAACACTCTTCCCTTTTTATGGATGCTGAATTTAAAGAAATTTTGAGACCTGATGGAGAGAGAGATGGAGAGAGACAAGAGGAGGGAGAAGGTAAAGAAAAGACCAAGAAAGGAAGTAAGAGAGACCTATCTTTGGAATCGTGTCCACCATTCTCTTTGTACTGTATTTATTTATTTGCAGCATCCTAAGGACTGTTTGCATGAATTCTGCTTCCTTGATCTGGACCAGCTCAACCTGTCAGGGTTTTCTTTTTTCCTTAAGAACCCAGTTCTTTTTTTTTTTCTTAAGGGTTCCAAAAAGAAAGTCTATACTCTGAATTAACCCAGGTTTTCATGTTAAAACACATGCTGCAGAGGGAGCTGTGTCTTATACCCAGGATCCTCACAAAGATAGAATTCCTATTTTTCTCTGCAGCTTCATTTGTCTCCATAATCACTTTGCTGTTTCTCATATATTTCTTGGTTCAATGCCTTTGCAACTGCTGATTAATCTACTTCAGATTTCCTTTATATTTTGGTTCATGAGAGCCATTAAAGCTATTTACTTTGGGCCAGCCCTGTAGCACAGCACTTAAGTGTTTTGCCTAGAAAAGTGATCGTACATGACTGAACTCAGTTCAAATCCTAGAGCTGGTAGCTTTCTGAAAAACACTGGCATATATGCTTGCATGCCCCAAATCCAGATAGGGTAGAGAAATGGAGGACAAAGGATAGCGGTATAAACATGCACTATTGGGAAATTTTCTCTCTTTGATTTCTAGTTAGTGTGCATGACCTCTGGCAATTAAAATACAAAGAGAGAGAGAGAAATAAAAATAAAATGATTCCATTTAAGACACTAGATAATCATCAGCTTATCTGTGATATCTTTTCAGAGTCCTATATGGAATTGTTTTTTATTTTTTGTGCCCTATTCATAGTGTCATAATATTACTTAGACCAAATCTTTACATATTTGGGTTTTTTTTTTCACTCTATTCCTTCTGTCTAGATTGTAAGGATGAGTCCAATGTCAGGCTCTGACTTTTCCATGTCCAATATGGATACTCATTACACATTTCCTACTTCAAAAAAAAAATCATGCTATTAAAAAAAATTACCAGAGGGTGTATTTACTCATTTGAGAGAGACATAGAGAGAGAGATGGAAAGTAAGATAGCACCCTTCATGAGGCATGGCACCTCATGATCCCTTTTCATTCATCTCTCCCTTGTTCTGGGATTTCGGGCATGTACACACATGTGCCCAGTGAGTTTTCCTTTTGTTTTTAGAGTATTTTGTTACAGGGCATGTGCACGTGCCAGAGGGAGAGACAGAGACAGAGACAGTGAGAAGAAAAGTGAGAAATCACCTTCCCTGGTGGGAAGGACACACTAAAATCACTTTTCCTCCATTCTCTTGCTGGGATCTTGAGCACACACACACATTCACCAGTGATTTCTGAGCTACGAAGTCCAGGACTTGAACTGCAGTAGGCCATGTGGGGATCCAGTGATATAGACGCTATGCCATCTGCTGGACCCAACCAGTGTGCTTCTTAAGACAGGAAGTTCCTTAAATTAAGACTAACAAAAGTGGTTTGTATCCAGTAAGGGTAATGTTGATCAATCACAGCATCAGATTTATAGAATTAAGAATAAACACTGCAATAATTTATTCTCAGTATGAAAATGATCCATAGTATATGCTATATTAACCTTTGTTCCCTTTTTTCTACATTGAACTAAATTGCATCTAAAAAAAAGAAATGACTTTGTTTTCTATTTTCCATTAGTTTTTTAAAACATTATTATTATTATTATTCATACATTAAATCGCTATACATTATTTAGATTGTGAAGAGACTTTTCCTAGCATGATATACACCTCAGTCCTTTGCCTAGGAACAGTTTTAAACACTCTTCCCTTTTTATGGATGCTGAATTTAAAGAAATTTTGAGACCTGATGGAGAGAGAGATGGAGAGAGACAAGAGGAGGGAGAAGGTAAAGAAAAGACCAAGTAAGGAAGTAAGAGAGACCTATCTTTGGAATCGTGTCCACCATTCTCTTTGTACTGTATTTATTTATTTGCAGCATCCTAAGGACTGTTTGCATGAATTCTGCTTCCTTGATCTGGACCAGCTCAACCTGTCAGGGTTTTCTTTTTTCCTTAAGAACCCAGTTCTTTTTTTTTTCTTAAGGGTTCCAAAAAGAAAGTCTATACTCTGAATTAACCCAGGTTTTCATGTTAAAACACATGCTGCAGAGGGAGCTGTGTCTTATACCCAGGATCCTCACAAAGATAGAATTCCTATTTTTCTCTGCAGCTTCATTTGTCTCCATAATCACTTTGCTGTTTCTCATATATTTCTTGGTTCAATGCCTTTGCAACTGCTGATTAATCTACTTCAGATTTCCTTTATATTTTGGTTCATGAGAGCCATTAAAGCTATTTACTTTGGGCCAGCCCTGTAGCACAGCACTTAAGTGTTTTGCCTAGAAAAGTGATCGTACATGACTGAACTCAGTTCAAATCCTAGAGCTGGTAGCTTTCTGAAAAACACTGGCATATATGCTTGCATGCCCCAAATCCAGATAGGGTAGAGAAATGGAGGACAAAGGATAGCGGTATAAACATGCACTATTGGGAAATTTTCTCTCTTTGATTTCTAGTTAGTGTGCATGACCTCTGGCAATTAAAATACAAAGAGAGAGAGAGAAATAAAAATAAAATGATTCCATTTAAGACACTAGATAATCATCAGCTTATCTGTGATATCTTTTCAGAGTCCTATATGGAATTGTTTTTTATTTTTTGTGCCCTATTCATAGTGTCATAATATTACTTAGACCAAATCTTTACATATTTGGGTTTTTTTTTTCACTCTATTCCTTCTGTCTAGATTGTAAGGATGAGTCCAATGTCAGGCTCTGACTTTTCCATGTCCAATATGGATACTCATTACACATTTCCTACTTCAAAAAAAAATCATGCTATTAAAAAAAATTACCAGAGGGTGTATTTACTCATTTGAGAGAGACATAGAGAGAGAGATGGAAAGTAAGATAGCACCCTTCATGAGGCATGGCACCTCATGATCCCTTTTCATTCATCTCTCCCTTGTTCTGGGATTTCGGGCATGTACACACATGTGCCCAGTGAGTTTTCCTTTTGTTTTTAGAGTATTTTGTCACAGGGCATGTGCACGTACCAGAGGGAGAGACAGAGACAGAGACAGTGAGAAGAAAAGTGAGAAATCACCTTCCCTGGTGGGAAGGACACACTAAAATCACTTTTCCTCCATTCTCTTGCTGGGATCTTGAGCACACACACACATTCACCAGTGATTTCTGAGCTACGAAGTCCAGGACTTGAACTGCAGTAGGCCATGTGGGGATCCAGTGATATAGACGCTATGCCATCTGCTGGACCCAACCAGTGTGCTTCTTAAGACAGGAAGGAAATGGAATTGGCGAAGTTATCAAGGTGGGATCCAGCTTAACCATCAAGCCACTGGCTGGCCCGTTATCCTACAATTGAGAAAAGCTTTCTGGGTGTTTCAGGCCCCTTTTCAATAAATACCTGCATTCAAGTATCCATAGCAATGAGGAAATTTTATAAATATACAGCCTGCTATGTGTGCACATAAATACTTTGTCTTTTTCTTGGGATTTATGCAGGATTGATTAGTGATTGTTGTTTTATCCTGAGAGGTGAGGAAATGGTAACAAAGTTTTTATTGTGCTCTTGTGATAAGGAACATAGGCCAACTCAGTTTCTATCTCCCACTGGATCTTGCAGAGAACTCTTGTTCTGGGTTCTGAAAATTGTTCATTTCTTTTGGAGTGTTGGATAAGCAAGTTGTTCAAAGAGATGACACTGTGATGATATGTAATGTCCTGGTAAATATTCTTCACTTATATCCCCACACCAATGGGGCAATTGGAATTGGTGATGCTGGGACCTTTGGCTCAGGGTTCTTTTCCACAACATCCTTGGATAACCCTGTCTCTGATCTGTTTGGTTCTAACACCATAGATGATAGGGTTGAGCATAGGAGGAACCAGAAGATAGACATTAGCAAACATGACATGTACCGCTCGGGGTACATGATGGCCAAAGCGGTGGGTGAGGAAAGTAAAAAGGGCTGGGATATACAAGGCCAAGATAACACAGATATGGGAGGCACAGGTGCCAAAGGCTTTGAGGCGGGCTTCACCTGAGGGCAACTGCAGCACAGCTCTCAAAATCATCACGTACGATATACCAATGACAACAATATCAAAGCCAACCACAGAGAAGGCCACGAACAGCCCATACCCACGATTTATTCTAGTATCAGCACACACCAACTTCAGCACAGCCATGTGCTCACAGTATGCCTGGGGAATGAC
>NW_006159505.1:14081-29002 GCF_000334495.1 Tupaia belangeri chinensis | reverse complement strand
ATGGAAAGGCAATCCAAAACTGGGAGTTCTCAAGTCCTGGGATTCCAAGCAGGATGAAGGACACAGGGGGAGAAGAACTGTTCCCTGTGGCCCACATCACTGGATGGTTTATATCTTCTATATTAAGAATGTAATAAACTCTCTGAAAATGAATATAATCAAAACTATTATTACTTACAATACTTTTATATGGTACAATTGGGTATCTTGGCTCTTTGGTTCAACCAAAAACTGGAATAATTTTCACTGTCAATATTTTTGTTTCATCAAGTAAAACTAATGCCTGTTCTTTTATCATATTTATGTTATCAAAAATGAGGGGACCAGCAGTTAGTGTAGTGGCTATGTGGCTGGACTCCCATGTAGTTGACCGCAGTTCGCATCCTGGACCCGGTGGCTTAAAACTCACGCAGGGCGCTTGTGCATGTGTGCCCAAGATCCCGAGAGGAGAATGGGGGAGACGGGATTGTGGCGTGACCATCCCCCCCTGGGGGGGGTGATTTCTCACTTTCTGTCTCTATGTCTCTCTCTGTCTGTCTGGCGAGTGCACGCACCCTATAGCGAAAACCTCTCAAAAAAAAAAAAAAAGAGAAGAGATTAGAATGCACAAATAAAATAAGTCACAAAATATTCCATGAGCCAAGTAAAGTCTAGCACTAGAAACTGAGTGGATAACATAGATGTGCCATTGGATCCCAGGAACTCAGAAGTGAAGCTAAAGACAGAAACAGATAATGCCAACTATAACGCAGGTGTGGATCTGAAGAATTGATGAAGACAACTTTGGTGATCCTGTGGATGCTGAGAAAAGCAAGAAACACTCAGAGAAGTCTGAGAATAAACTGCAATGAGGGAAGAGCTCATGTAAGAAAACCAGTCTCCAAACTGAGTTTTTGATCTTTGTAGTCTGAAAATGAACAGCTTGAGAGTGACATTCAGTACCTTTGCATGAAGCTTCAGATTTTCCCTGAGTTACACCAGGAATATGTGATACAACTACAGCAAACACTGCTTAGAAGTGGACAGGAAGTGTCACTGTGTGTTTAGAGGCAGGAACTGCACATTATCAGATTCACAACCTCCACAAGAAGACGGCCAAAGGCACAGAGAAAGAGCAGGCATAAAACTGAAAAGTTATCCGCTGTTGGTAACATATACGATAGTGTCTTTGGCTTGATTAATAGCACTGTATTCATGCTGGAAAAAAAAAGAAAACATGTTGTATACTGTAAATATGTACAATATTAATGTAAATAACAGCAACAATAACAACAACAACAACAAAAACCAAAAAAACAAGAAATTGATGACAACCACTTCCTCCTATTAAGAGGAGATTCATTTCTGAGAAAAGAGCTCACAAAGCTGGTCGGCAGCTATGCTGGACTGAGAGAAAGCTCAATAAGTTGAGGAAAAAAGTCACCACACATCATGGCTGACACCGAGTGCAGGCTCCAACCTTTCTCAAGCTGCCTTATGTTCCCGCAACTCCATGTGCAGTCTACAAAGGTCCCTGAAGTACCTAAGATTCCTTGGATCATCATATTCCCCAGGGAAGGGGTTGTGCTATGAGGGTTCAGGGACCCTTGGTTCCTTGAAGGTTGATTCAGGTCTCATGGCAGTGGGGCTTGAACTCTGAAACACAGAAGACCATCTGCCTGTGCTGCCTTTCTAAAGTGATTTTGATTTAGCTCTTTTTAGTTTAGCTACCATTACTTCACTGATAGAGTTTGTTCTTGTTGACCATTGGTAGCATTGTAATTTATATTAGTGTATTAAAATATAGGTGAGTTAACAGATTTCTCATAAATACATTTCCCTATCACTGGACCCTTTAGATTATACAGCACAAATTCTGCATTTTGATTCAAATATCATGCCCCTGGTATCTAAACTATCAACTCTGTTTCAGATAGACTAATTTAAAACAATAAAGTTCATTTCTCCATTAAAAATAGCTTAGAACATAATAGCTCCAAGTGTTATTATTTTCTTTCATGGGAAAGGACAGTTTCAGGCAAAGTAGACTTTTTTTTTTTTTTCCCTTTAGAGTATCTGAAATTAAGCTGGAGCAAGGTGGGTTCAGGTCTATCCTCTTTAGAGAGGTATCGTGTTCAGGGTATATCCCTACCTTTCCAAGGGCCTCATGGAGGACACAAAGGGAATGCTGAATGTTCTTTCCATCTCAGTATGAAGCTCAGTGGTCATGGATCTCTGGACCTGGATCTCCCAGTGTGTTAGGTCCTTCTACACAGATCTTTGCCTTTCCTTCCAGTCTCACAGAGCCTTGTGAGTCCTCCTGTCTTCTCGGGGTCAGCTGCACCTGAGGCACAGTGAAGCACTCACCCTAAGCTCTCCTTCATCTTTGACTCAGTTCTAAGAAGCTCCTGCAGTCTTTGACAAAGACCTCAGAGTAGGGCCTATTTAAAGGACTGTGTCTGGTCTTTCCCTTCCCTTTCAAGCATCAGTTGTCTCCCTCCCATTAAGCTTCTCTACCTCCTACTCACACTGGCTTCCTCTGAGACTAGAGACTAAAGCTGGATCATTAACTCCTAACTTTTCTCTCTCCTGTGAATACAGAAATGCAAGCGCAGGGAATTTGCCGGCACGTGAGAGAAGTTGCAAGTCTAGTTGCACACCTATTATTGTGTTGTTCTGAGGGACCCTTCTTCTCAGTGGATGAACTTGGGAAAGGTGACAGGAATTAGAATGGAGATCTTGCTATAGTAATTTATGAAACCACCTAAGTCTACAAAGCCCTTCTTTCTCAGCTCCTACAGGTCAAGCCTACAGAGAGAACCCCTGTCTCAGGTCCTACATTATACTATTCTAGCATTTTGTCACTTTTCCAGCGTTCCATGATTAGTATATAAGATTTCATCTTGAGGCCCTACCTACCACCCTCTGGGGATACTTAAGCTGGTCTGGGCAGGTCTCCCTGGGTGAGTCCGTGCTTGGGGCTTGAGAGCTACATTGGAACTTTTAGTACACCAACCCAGGCACTACACAAACTTGACCCTTTTCACTAAGTTATATCTCATTAGCTTGCCACCATCTCATCAAGAGAGGGATGTTTGGCAGAGGAATCAAGCCCCTGAAGTTACCCCTAACAGCTCTGACCAGGCAGACAGAGCTCTCTGGTAGGAATACATCAGTAACTAAGGGTATAATTTTCTCTCTACCAGTACTACAGAATCTACTCAAATAAATAGTAAAAAGTGAACATTGCATTTCTTACATCCCTCTGTGCTAAATTGCTCATTGTAGGAGAGCAATTTATTATAGGAACACTTCCTATTATGTAGGAACACTTTATTATAAACCATCAGAACACTTTACTGTAAGCCATCAGAACACTTTATTATAAATAAAGCCAAGTGCTGTCCTGAAAGTGACTCTATGAATTAGAATGTAAATCAGTAGGAACACTTTTCCCTAACAGTCATATTTTAGATATATCAGGATCACTTCATGTTTATGAATGAATATTTTAATAAGAAACCTCATTAGAGTGGGCATGTAACCTGTGGGATACTAGTTCCTGAGGGAGAATTCTGTGCCACTCTGCTGTGCTCAACTCAGGAAGGTCAGTTGCTCTCTTGTTGATGCCTTAAAAAGTAGAATAAATTAGAAACAAAAACAAAACAAATTTTGGTCCAAGAATTTCTAGGTGTGTATGTATATATGCACACACATGTACATGTTCTAAGAAAAAAATCTGATTATTCCTTTCAGTATGAGAATAATATATGAGAGGCCTTCAAAAGTTCATGGAGAATTCATATTGTGAAACATCTATTTTTGTTGCAAGATTCCTGCATGTGTATTTATTTGTATGTGCTTGTTTTGTGCATATGCAGGCACATGCATGCATTTTTACAAACACTTCAGTATTCCTTGCAGCATGCATGTGATAGATGTGGCTCAAGGAGTTTACTTGGCTCTTCTGTTATAGTATTCTTATAAATATTTAACTCAAGAGACTTTAATATTTAAGTGGAGTATCAAGTATTTTTACATTATTCTGAAATATAGCTAATGTATCCACATGAGGCGGTATTAAAGTAAAACAATACTAATTAAATTAATTTATGTTTACATTACAAGTAATAATTATAAATATTTCTCCTAGTTTTTTTAGTAAGAAATTATTTTATTCAACTTTATTTATTTATTTTTAATTTGACTAGAGAGGGACACATATCGAAAGAGAGAGGGAGGGTAGAGAAGAGACAGAGAGAGAGAGAGAGAGAGAGAGAGAGAGAGAGAGAGAGAGAGAGAGAGAGAGAAAGCAAGCCTTCAGGGCCAGGATTCTATCCATGGTGGGCCATGTGGGAGTCCAGTGCCCTTAACTACCACACCACATGCCAGCACCCATTCTCTTAGGTTTTATTATTACTATTAGTTGTAAAAGAAAAGTAAGCATTTATTTTCTGAGAATTCATTAAGAGATAATTGACAGAAAAAAGTACATCACCTTACATGTGTTTTTGAAAACTTCTACACTTAAGTAAAATTGTAACAGTGAAAATATAAAACATTTCCATCATCTCTTAAATTAAATTACTCTCCACATCAGGAGAGTACTCATCTGTATTGGTTCTGACCCAATATTAGTCTGTTCTGCTTCATGTCATGACATGTTAGATTTGTCCTCTCAAGAGTTCAGATACATGGAATTAAATAGAATATAATCTCGTCAGTGGCTTCTTGGTCTCAGTGTGATAATATTGAGATTCACCCAGGTTGTTAGCATTAATAGTCCACTCATGGTTTTCTGTTCACCTACTGAACATCGTTTCTTGTTGTAGGTATTACAAATAAAACCACTATGAACATATAGGTCTTCAATGATTGGCTGAGATGCATCTGAATTATGGAGGGCAATCTGCTTTACTCACACTCTATGAATTTAAATGTTAGCCTCATCTAAAATTACTTTCACAAAAGCTTCTAGAGGGTGTTAGGCCAAATGCCTGGGTATCATGTATCATGGTTTAGCCAAATTGACATAAAGTTAACTATCACAAGCTACATCATCTTTTTTCAATAGAACGAATATACCAATAATAGAAATAGTTAATGATTAATTTAAACTTCATTGCATTTTAAAAAATAATTTAAAAATCCAAGGGAAGTCCACAGAAGCTCTTGGTACTGTCTGTACTGTTGACCACCAAGGAAGAAGAGCGAGGTAGATAAGAACACAAAGTGGATTCTCTCTTGTGTTCCCATTGCCTTGGTCCTCAACTTCCTTTAGTTTGACACACAAATGAGTGCCATCTAAATAAAGTATTTCTTTCTGTGTTTGTTAATAGAGTTTTCAAATTTATATCCCAGAGTTGTACTTACATCCATTGTTGATTAATTTTTAACATCATCCTATGCTTTTTCTCATTTTTTCAGTAGTCTTAAAACTGCTTTAGACTATGTAAACCCTGTTACATGCTAACTGTTCTAGATGTGACACGAAAGAGGAGCTCTAGTAAAGAAAATAAAATATCCATTGATAGGACACCAAATTCAAGACCATGCATTTATTAGCTGGCAGAAAATGAATACAGACATTATGAGTTTTAAGACTGTAGATAAGAGATCAATCAGAGGTATGTTAGAATGGTGACTTGCCAAAATAGGGCATATGAAAGATGCGTAACTTGTAAAAGATGTAATTAAATTTAATAATATAAATTAAATCCAGAAGAACAATGAACAATAAAAGTTTTCTTTTTCTGTTTTTTATGTGAAAGAAAGCTATTGTAAATAAAGAGTTTAGGTTTGCATCCTGGTTTTTCTAGTTGAAGTCAATAGTAAAAAGTCACTATGTGTTACCCGTGGCTATAGTTATGACTGAAGCTTCACTTCATGTTCATCTCATTGCATAGAGCATATTAGAACACATGAATTTGTGTCCAAATTTCTTCTGGATTCTATCCTGGCTTCTTCTTGACCTTTGTAAGAAAATCAGCCAAGACTAAGACTGATGGCCTAATTAGCAATAAACTGAACTGTCAAACTAGAAGCCACATGATTGACTGTGGGTTCAGATCCCTGGCTGGGTTGAAAACATGCTGAGTGAATGCATGTGTGACGAAGATCTCATGATCTAGAAAGCCAGGGAAAGGGAATACAATGTGAAGAAACCTTGTAAAGTGTGCCTATCTGTGTGTCTTTTTCTCTCATGCATGCCATATGCAGGCACTATTTTTATTCACTTATTTCTCTCAAGGCCAAACATTAAGCATATCCATAGTCAGTGGAGTACTCACAAACCAAATCTTTAAAACAACAACAACAACAACAAAAATCTCTCATTTGTAATATTTGCCAATTTATGTGGTATAAATATTCTTCTTATGAGTGATCTCAACCTACTGATATGACATTATTGAATGCAGAATTAGAAAGAAATACAAACACTGAGCTATCACAAACTGGTGTGCTGGCTCCAACATGGCTTTGGGCTCAGTGTTTGTGGGATTCCTGGAAAGACCCTCCCATCTATCAGCACTTAATCAGCTCTAATAATTTGATGTGCCTCTTTTCATATTCATTTTCATTTTCCTCTGAATTTTCTCGAGTACTTCATATAATTGAGTATTTAATTTTCTGAATGTCTTTTAAATCGATACTATTCTGTAAGTTTCCTTTCAGGAACTCAAAATTTTGGGTTTAGTTCTGAATAAACTTCTCATGACTTGGAAATCATGAATTATTTACTTTGGTTCTTTGGTTTAGGAGCCAAATATGACCTTCATAACATTTGTGAAGCTTCTAAAATATTATAGAAAATGATGCCAGTATTCTATCTGTAGAGAAAGGATTATGGATATTATAGGATCCCTAGGCAACCATTGTGAAGACAAGTATAAGATCCTTTGCCCCAAACTCTCTTGCATTCTACTTCATGACTTTTCTAATTCTCAAAAGTTTCCATTTTCTGTAATAAATTGAGAGATGTGCGTGATCTTGAGCTTTTCTTTGAGCTGACCTATACTGAATTGTAACCTATGATTTCGTGGGATGCACTCTATTTCTACCTTATGTATCATGGATCATCCTTGAAGAAAACAAGATAAAATATGCTCTGTGAGGGCAACCACAACTTTTAAAGGTGTGGTACACTCTAATGGAGAACTTGATCCTATCTCTGCTCTCATAGCATTTCTCCCAGATGCTTTGGGCTAAGTATGTAATACAGGGGTGAGTTTGACTCTGAGACACAACAAACCTGGATTCAGATCTCAACATCTCAACTCTGCCCCATGTTATTTATGAGACCTTTGGTGGTCTAAATGTCTCCAGACCTCAATTTCTGTCTCTGTAAATTATCATTAAGAATATTATATATTTAATTGGGATCTTTTGGAATATTTCTTAAAATTGATTAGTACATATTTAGTATTAAGTAAAGAGTAAATAAATATTAGGTGCTATAAGTATTTTCATCACATTAAATTACTATTTTTTTGTTTCCTTACTACATGGTAAAGTTCTTGTGGGTAACTCTTTGGGTAATTCCTTATGTCTAAACATAGAAAAATATTTACTAAATATTTGTTGAATAAATAAACATATAAAAAGACATTTCTAATAGTTACCTACCAAAGTTGCTTTTCTATAGTGGAAGTCTCTTACATCAAGTTTTTCCCAAACTTTACAATCTCAGCTTACTTTGAAAGGATCAGATTGAGTACAGCCTTGCGAATCTGTTTTGTTTTCACACTGTAGATAATGGGGTTGAGCACAGGGGGCAGAAGTAGGTATACGTTGGCCATCATTGAATGGACCACTTTGGGGGCTGATCGGCCATAGCGATGCACCAAGGACAGGCTTATCATGGGGAGATAGAAAATAGCAACAGCTCCAATGTGGGAGACACAGGTGCTGAAGACCTTGTGCCGTTCCTCTGGGGAGGCAATACTGAGGACAGAGCGAATAATCAAGACATAAGACAGGATGATGCATGGAGTGTCTATCCCTGTGGTAAGGATGAGATCAACTAATCCACAGATGCTGTTGGCCCGAACATCTGAACATGCCAGTTTGATCACATCTGGATGGTAACAGTAGGAGTGGGAAAGGAGGTTCATTCTACAGAAATAGAGAGGCTTAAGGAGCAAGAGTAATGGTACAATTAAGACTACAGAACGTGTACATATTAGGAGACCCAACTGAATGATTCTGGAATTAGTGAGAATAGTTGTATACCTGAGAGGGTCACAGATTGCCACATAGCGGTCAAAAGCCATTGCCACCAGCACTCCAGATTCCATGAATGTGAATCCATGAAGAAAAAACATCTGGATAATGCAGGCATCTAGACTAATTTCACTTGCATCAAACCAGAGAATACCTAATGTGGTAGACATTGTGGAAACAGTCAAGCCCAGGTCAGTGGCTGACAGCATGGAGAGGAAATAGTACATGGGCTCATGGAGACGTTGCTGGGTAACAATGACAAACAGGATCAGGCTGTTCCCGGAGATGGCGATGGCATAAAACAAACAGAAGGGAATGGAGAGCCGGTTAGCAAGAAGGTTGGAAATTTAGAAGTCAAGTTGCTTAGTATCTCCATATTGTCTGGTCTTTGAAGCATTTTTCTTCACAAAGTTCATATCCTATGGAAGTAATAAATTATACCATTATACAAAAATGTCTAGATAAAATTTCTTTGGTTTAGGAGAGTCATTTCAGGTAATAGGTAGGTTCTCTATTATTGAGAAAAGTCTATATTGCGTTATCATATTCATCTATTATTTATAATCAGTGATATTTATTACATATTTCAATATTTTTATCCTTAGACTCAAGGAAATTATGTCCACATAACTTTGTATATTTTCTTTTTTTGTACTGATAGAGTTTTAGGTTCCTTCAGTTTGTTATATTCTGTAAATAAGGACTTTAAGAAAAACTAGGCCGTTCAACTTTGAATAGGTTGTGTGTGAAGTGAACAATAGAAATATACTTAGCAATATCTATGGGTCTGCAGTGGCAAAGTGGTGTTATTCTCTAGGCAAAGATCTTCAGGTTTTTTCTGGTGATAGAGGTTTGAAAGTTAGCATTGTTTATATGTCATGTTAATCCAATAGCCTGTGTTTAAAACCTCAGAGACTAGATTTCCTAAGAGAAAACCAATAAAGAAAGAGCTCTGTAGAAGTTATTGGATAGAACAATAAAAACTAAATGAAACTAAATGATATCGATTACATTTTTGGTAACTATAAACATGAAGAGAACATGTGTCATAACTGGGTGTGACATGAGCAATAGTATCCAAATGCATTAACAGTCAAGTTTAATCAGAATTTAAAAATTAATATGCACCTAAGAATGACCCTGGGAAAATCAGCTCAAGTCCTGTGATGAAAGCTGACAACCTACTGCACTTTCTTGAGGAATAAATAGAAAAGCAAGTAAGAAGTAAGGCATATTTTATTTATAGAAACTTGGCAGTGAAGGTAAGGAAAAAAAAAGATAGGCCACGACTAAAGAAGACTGGTGGATGGGAGATTTTTGCAAGATGGGAAAAACTTAGAGAAATGGATAAATTCATAAATAGAATTTAAAGATATAGTAAATAGTGAGAGATTGAAAACATAAGTCAAGAAAGTTTAATTGGTATAGAAAAGTCCATAAAAAGTAGAAGATGATTGTACATAGAGCATGATAATAGTTAGTCTTAAAAAGGTGAGGACTTCATTTCCACTGACGCTAGAAAGTAAGTGGCAAGTGGATATGCAGAGAAGGGTTAGTGGGGAAATTGCCAAGTGTCTACCCTTTTGCTCTATAATCTGTTAGGGAAAATTTACTGCTGTTCAAGAAGAATGAAGTGATGAATGCTACCTTCGAGATAAGGCAGAGGTTTTTAGCAGACAGGAAGTGAGAGAGGCAATTGACTCACTGCTCATACAAATGCTATAACACCTTGTTTAATTAGCATGTTTAAAACTTGAAGTAATACATTTACATTGTTAAAATAATTCTATAGTTAAAGTATATTAAAAGTAATTATTATAATGTTAGATTTTTTTCATATCAGCTTTTAAAAATAATTAGTGATGGAGTATGAAGTTTAATTCATGAGAATGAATGCTCTGTAATAACATGTTATCATTTTCTTACATTAATTTTCTATAGTTTCTTTTTAATCTCTAATTTCCTAAGTTTTATTTCAATCTGAGGAATACAATTAAAACATTTAAATTATCTGATGCCAGGTTTCTATGGATCTCTGAGTACAGGATGTATGCTAATATTATCTGATCTTTTGTGAGTCCATGTAAATATTAGTGAACAGGTAACTATCAAAGAACAAAGTCAATACAATGAACAGTGAAACCTTTCTCAGCCTTCTTACCAGCTTCATGTGCAAAGAGAAGCCTTCTCTATGTTTTCCAGCTGATAGAGAACAGGCTACAGTTTTGGAGCCAGGGACTTCATAGTCAGGTAAGACTGAGCTGTGGAGTCATCTGTAAGATTTGAAATTCTCTGGGGGCACGGACAGAGAAAATATGTGTATGCCTTTTTCTACCTGGAAATACAGAGCAGAACTGTGCAATCTCAGGTTTTTATCTACTAACTTGAGTGACCTGAGGTCCACAGGGACATTAAATGCAAAGTAAAAGAAGCCAAATCCGACATTAAATGGGAGGTTTAGACATTGTTGTAGGCACTGGGGAATACAGAGATGCATGTCATTGTCTCTGAAATGTAAGTATCTGACAAGATAGGAGAACAAACCCCATTCCCTGGCATACTTACAGTGACAGTGAAGAGAAAAAAAAAAGGTTCACAATTTCTCCAGGCACTACCTTACATTGGCCCATAGTGAAAATAATGTGTACATTTCAAATGTATCTCTGTTCATCCATTTAATGGTATTTCTCTAAGCAGTGGGTCAGCTCCTGACGTATTAATTGGGCCCTAGCGTGCAAGTGCGTAGGTTTTGTGTCCTCATGTGTTTGTATTCTTATTCTGGTCATTTGTAGTTTTTCTATAGTAAGAAGGTCAAGAGAAGACTCTTGGGAGTTCAGCCACCTTTGTCAATGTGGGCAGTGGAGTAACAGGTGGATATTACTTTACAATGTAGTTATTATAGGTTCATACTAAAGGAGAAGGCCAAACCCAGTAACTGCATTTCTCCTTTATAGAGAAGCCTCCTGCTGGTGGGTAGACTCTTGTTTTTGCCTAGATACCAATTTAAAACAGTCTTTTTAAAACAGTCTTTTTTTTTTTTTTTTTTTTTTTGCTATTTGTTTGTTCCCCATACACTTTCTTGTTTGAGAAATCTTAATTGCAAAAAGTGTGAGGTTTTTCAACTCAAGGGTCATAACTCTACTTTGAACTTCCATTAGCATCTGGATTGATAGTTCAATACAGAAAACAAGGAAGTAAACAAACAAAAACAGAACAAATAAATAACCCCCCCAAGAAATGTTCACATGCTGAAATATTCACTTTGTAAGCTAAATAACATGATTGAATGTATAAAAGAAAATGAAATAAACAATATTTTTAAAAAACTAAGAGCAAATTGTGGTATGAATAATGAGTTGGTATGAAGGAATAAAAAAATTCACCACAGTTATCTTTATGGAGTTTAGAGTCTGGGCCCAGACCGTGGCATAATCATAAGATAATGCTCTGCAAGGCTGACTCACCTGTGAAGGTTCCAGGTTCACATCTGAAGACCTTTCTGGACACATTAGGCATGTATGTGTCCATGGCGTGGGGTTGGCTTGGGTTGGGGGTGGATCACAGTATGAGGATTCTCTTGGGGATTATAACTTTCTCTCTTTCTATCTCTGTTGCTTCTAAAAGAAAGAAATGAATAAATTTAAATATTAGGGTTTCTCAAATCTTTCTTTGATGGTCTACAAAATAATAAAAAATACCTCAGGTACTTGACCTCCTTGGACTCAAGCCCTTGAGCAATCCTCTCCTCTTGAGTGTGATAAGAATCTGTAACTTACTTCTAACAAAAGAATATGGCAAAGTTGACAGGTTATTTCCATACTTATGTCATATGGGATCTGGTTTTATGAGGTAAGCGACCACGTTAGGCAGCCCCACATACCAAAGAATGAGGATGATCTCCAGTCAACAACCAGCCAGGAACTAAATGTGGCCTTCTCCATCCAACATCTTCCATGAAACTGACTCCCTCAACAGAAAAGTCTCAAGGGACTAACTGAATGCTGCCAATAACCATGTACACTTGGAAGTATATGTTTCTCCAAATGATCCTCAAATGAGACTCCAGTCTTTTGTGGAGGATTCAGTAAAATTATGCTCAGACTCTTGACTTACAGAAACTGAGACATTAATAATTAATGTTACTTCAAGCCACTTCTTAAAGGCTAAATAAATCTGTTTTGTTTGTTCTTCACTGCTCTACCATCTCTGATTACTAATGGGGATAGAAAAACGAATCTGTAAAGGCTCCTCAAAAAGTTCATGCAAATGCATATAATGAAAGAAGCATGCCGAAAGTTGAAAAAAATTGTGCCAAACTAAATTCATGCTTTGATTTAATTTTTCCATGAACTTTTGGTGGCCCATTTTACCAAATAACATTTACTTCTGACCCCACTGATATGTCATGAGTATTTACTGAGATTTTGAAGTTATCAAAGAAAAAGATTGTACTTTTAACATGATGGGAACCAGCTAATATACCCAGGACACATCTAGATAAATCAGGTCACATAATGAGTTGTTGAAGTGAAATTAAACTTTAATAGAAAGGTAATAACTTATGGGTCAGCAGGTGGTCTGGTGGTTACGGTGTTGGACTCCCATCCACATGGCCAACCACCGTCTGAGTCCTGGACCTGATGGCTTGCAAATTATGCTGGGTGCATATGCATGCATGCCCCAATTCCCAGGAAGAGAATGGAGAAGAAGGGTTGAGGCATGGTCATCCCTCCCCACCACTCCCCAGGTGTGATTTATCACTTTCCCTATCACTGTTTCTCTCTGTCTCTCTCCAGCATGTGCAGATATCCGATGGCAAAAACAAACATACACACACACAAAAGGCAGTAACTTCTATTCAGCGAATCATGTATCTTATTAGTGTACTGCTCAATGATTTATTACATGTAACTGTAACCTCTGTAGAACAGAGGTTAACACATTTTGTTTTGTTTTGATAAGGACTCAGATGGTAAATATTTCAGGCCATACAGTTCTCTGTCGTAACTACTTAATTTTTATGTTGTAGTATGAAAATAACAACAGACAATAGTAAATGAATATGGCTATTTTCCAAATAAACTTCACTTATAAAAAAGTGAACCTGTGGTCATGCTGTAGCTTGCCAATCCTGACACATGAAATTACTAATATCCTTTTCTACCCTATTCTAGTAACTATCTCCTCCATCTATGCCCAGAGTAACTACTATCCTGACTTCCAACACCTTAGATTATTTTTGTGCCTATAATAAAATATAAATGTACAAATTGAATAGTAATGTCCATTTGTGTAACATTTACACTCAAAAAAAAGTTTGCACCAAAATAAATTCATGCTTTGATTTAATTTTTCCATAAACTTTTTAATGTCTTACTTTACAAAGTAACAGTCACATTATGGGCTCTCTTTTTTTAAAATAATATTTTATTTACTTAAATTTATTTATTTACATTCATTTACTGTACATCATTACAGTATACAAAATGAGATTTTCCATCCAGAATACACTGTATATTCGCTCAATCAAGCACATCAACATACATGTTATCATCAACAAATAATTTTTCATTTCTTGTTTCCTGTATATTTTGCTTTTTTTCCCCATCCTTGATTCCCTAACTCTTACTCTCTGCCATCTCCCACCCTCCTCCCACACTGTCTCTGGTATCTATGGTTGCTTTCTATGACTTTTTCCCCCACATTTTTTGATTCACTAAAGATCTTAATTAATCTAAATGTTTTGAATAGCAAGCACAGCTGATACATACATATCCATGAACACAAGTTTGACTTAAGCCACAAGCCTCAGTGAGTAGAATGAACATACTATAAAGTAGCACCTAGCTAGGGCTATGTATCTTACTGCAGTCATCAAATAGAAGCTCAAACAGCTGTACCAGTCCGCATGCGATAGTGTGCCTAGCAGTCTCCTAACTTGGGAATGCTTATAGAATGTTGTTGTGATGTCTACATAAGTCAAAGCAAAACGAGCCCCTTCTGAATTGGAGAGGGGTTTCATATAGCTCTGTCATCAAGTCAGGGTTCCCTGCCCCTTCTGATGTGTTCCTGTTCTGTTAATAACCAGCCGTGCTGGCACTCTGAACTCACTGGGCATTATGCAAGCTGGTACAATGTCACTTTCTTTTTTTTAGTGAGATTTTTTGCTATAGGACTTGTGTGTTTGCCAGAGCGACAAGAGACAGAGAGACAGAATGTGAGAAATGACCCTTTGAGGGGATGGCCATGCCGCAATTTCTTTTCCTCCATTCTCCTCTTGGGATCTTGGGCATGGACCCACATGTGCCCGGCGTGAATTTTACATTGCTGGGTCCAGAATTTGAACTGCAGACAGTTATGTGGGAGTCCAGTGATGTAACCATTATGCCATCTGCTGGCTTCAGTATTTTTTCTTTGATGAGAGAAGGAACAGAAACAGGAGTCTTGACTAGAGGGGAGTCAGTGTTCATAAATGTCACAGGCCATGGTTTAAGGGGCTCATAGATAACTTACTGTGTTGTTGCAGATAGGCTCACCACTTGGTGAGTCATTGCCTTGGCAGCTGAGCTTCTTGGCTTGTGGAACAGATCATGTGTCCACTATATGATAGGGCAGGCTGTTGGTGCTGTGGCTGAGGCTTGTTCAGTTACAGGCTCAGTAGCTATCAAAGCCTGATAGCCAGTATTTACCGTTGCACAATAGGGCTTTATCGGGTCTTG
>NW_006159505.1:1039-11102 GCF_000334495.1 Tupaia belangeri chinensis | reverse complement strand
CCACATCAAGGTGGGGCCCACCCTGGTACTTCCCCTGTGGTATATCCTTTTCTCAGTTTCTCCTGTGGTCATTGTAGTGGGGTGCTCTTTGGTCAGCCATGTGGGAATCCGGATCCCTTAACCACGATGCCACCTGCTGGCCTTGGGAGTTATTTTAAAGACTGGAGGTCAATTACACTGCAGAAGATATGTCACATAAAATTTAAGACCCAAATGCATTTACAGGAGAGGGGGGATATTAAAAAGTTATCCAATTTCTTAGAGTCCTTTCAATGTATACGGTGGATTGTGATCATCGTTTATAAGGAGCATGATTTATTTTCAGATACCAGCTTAGTAAAGCAGAGATATACATGTGTTATTAGGAAGGTGCATTTCCATAGGAAATATTCAAGGTTTTGTTATTTTGGGGGATCAGCCTGACATTGTATGTTTTAATATTGATTTTATCTCATATTGCATATTGTTTTTCATTGTCTCTTTTTCTTTCTGTGTGAAGTTTTTAATATAATAAAATAACACAGCAAAGAGGCAGGTTATGTTCTTTTCTCTCTTTTTATTTTTTAGATCCATTTCTTTACCCCAAACACAATGTGACACTTCCTCTGAGGAGTGCATTTTTGTACCTCCTGACTCTACCTTGGCTCCAGATGCCACATGGTTCTAAGCACACTTGTCACCCAGGGTCCTGTGAAAGTTACTTCTCAGGATAATCTCACTACTTTCCAAAACTATTTGAGGAAAGCAGTCTATAAGGAGAATAAATCAAATAGATCTGTATTTTCCTGGTTGGCCCTCCTCCAGGACTTTCTGCACTTGTGACTTTCCAAAGCTGGTACCTGGTCAGGACGCACAAGGATTTAAGAATGAGGCTCACAATCCTGCTCCTAAATCCAGTCTCCATTAGAATGTGTAACAATTTCTAGGTAGGACAGAGAAACAGTTAAATTTGGATACAATAAACTTGTAGCCTCACCAGTATGCTATTTTAGGGTTGCCAGGGTAGAACAGAGAAGGATGTTTGGAAAGGAAGTTTAAATTAAAAAAAAAATGTGGGTGACAATATTGACATAAGGACATGGGGAAGCTTTAATATGACTGTGTAGAAAGCTAGGCCATGTCCATAGTCTCATAGTTCTTAGTTCTTACCTCTGTTGACCTTTGTTTCTGTAGTACCTCTGCTGATCATATACGGACATGACAGATTTCTCACTGCTCAAAGATACTAGATCTCCACTTTTTTCAGCATCTTGCTTTTTAATTGCAGCAACTGATATTTCCTGTTCTTTCATTGATGAACCCCAACTTCTACTTCAAAGTAAAATAATCTTTAAGATATAACAAAAGCTTACATTTGAAAGCTGAAAATGTTAAGCTTCTAAGAAAAAGAAATGTCTACAATGTCATGAAATGACAACTATACCAAATGCAATCATAGAGAAGGCCCTAAGCAACCACAGACATGGTCTTAGGTCAGTACGCATTGGGTTCAGCATGGTCACTTGCTCAAGAGTAGATCTGGGGATGATCTGGTGATACAAAAGGGCATCCAGAGAATATGGAGTAAAGGGGCTCACTCACAGCATACCTCATGTCCTCCCAGCTATACTTAACTTGACTGCCAGCAGTTAGAACAAATTACATTGGGGATGAAATCAGTTGAGTACATCTCACGCCCAGATGACTGTATCTAGGGACAACCTTTGACCAGTGGAGAAGGAAGTGTAGATGAAGCAGACCAAGCAAGTTTCAATGAGGTATAGAAGTTGAACTTTGGGCTTAGAATTAATAAAATGGACTATGTTTTTGATTGGGTAGAAGTAAGAGCATCTTCCCCCATGAAACTAAAGAACCATGAGAAATACATGGACTTATAGAGATAGTGCAGGCTTCTTCATGGAAGGGTGATATTTCTTACAGCATCCATCACATAGCTAATAGAGGACAGAAAACAGACTCAGAATTGGGAATTCCCTTACCCTGAAAACATGAGACTCATCTGTGTGTATGTGCTTAGAGTAAAGGGTGCATAGTTCCCAGTGTTGGCATTGGAGGATGGCTAACTACTGCACTGACATTTGGCAGGAAAACGTACTCTATGAAGAGACAACCAAGTAATAAACACAAGCTATTTTTAAAACACTGGGAATTATGACAGCTCAGTGAGTCTTAGAATATTATCTGAATTGGAAACCACTTTTTATATGTTAATAAACATATATTTTCCTTAAATCAAGCCTAACAAAATTGGTCTATATCCAGTAAGGGTAATGTTGATAAATCACAGGCTCAGATTTATAGCATTAAGACTAAACACTTCAAGTATTTATTCTCAGTATGAAAGCGAGCCACAGTGAAGTAAATTGTGTCTAAAAACAGAAATGACTTTTACACTATGTCTAGGGTCAGTTTTGAACACTTTTCCCTTTTTATGGATGCTGAATTTAAAGAAATGATAAATCAAAAAGATGGTTGAGATGAGAGAGAGAGAGAGATAGAAGAGACAAAAGGAGGGAAAAGGTAAAGAAAAAATAAAGGAAGAAAGAGAGACTTACTTTTGCAATCATGTTCACCCTTCTCCTTGTACTGTATTTATTTACTTGCAGCATCCTAAGGACTGTTTTTTTTTTCCCCCCTTCTTTTTTTGGAGAGTTTTTTGCTACAGGGCACATGTGCTTGCCTGAAAGACAGAGAGAGACAGAGAGACAGAAAGGGAGAAATCACCCCCCAGGGGAGATGGCCACGCCACAATCCTTTCTCCCTTCTCCTATAGTCTCTTCTCGGGAATTTGGGCACACATGCACATGCACCCGGCGTGAGTTTAAGCCGCCGGTTCTGGGACTTAAATCACGGTCGACTACATGGGAGTCCAGTGACATCGCCGTTACGCTAACTGCTGGTCCCTCTAAGGACTTTTTTCATGATTTCTGCCTCCTTGATCTGGACCAGTCAACCTGTCAGAGTTCTCTTTTTTCCCAAGAACCCAGCTTTTTCTTTCTTTATTTCCCCCTAAGTATTGCAATAGGGATTACACGAGGATTTAGGAATGAGGATCACAACCCTTCTCCAAAGTCCAGTCTCCATTAGAATGTGCAATGATTTCTAGGCAGGACAGAGAAACATACTCTGAATTAACTCAGAATTCCCTGTTAATACACACACAGGAGGGGCTCTGTCCTAAAGCTAGGATTCTCAGAAAGATAGTTCCTATTTTTCTCTGTAGCTTCATTTGTCTCCATAACCACTTTGCTGTTTTCTTTATATATTTCATGGCTCGTTAGCTTTGCAAATGCTGATTCATCTACTTCAAATTTCCTTCATGTTTTGGTTCATGTGAACCATTAAAACTATTTACTTTGGGTCAACCCTGTAGCATAGCAGTTAAGTGTTTTACAGTGAAAAGTGATCTTACATGGCTGAACTCAGTTCAAATCCTAGTCCTGGTTCCTTGAAAAACACCTCACATGAAATGTTTTTTCATTCTTTGTGCCCTGTTTGTTGTGTCATAATATTACTTGGATCATATTTATTAAGTATCTGGTTTTATTTTGAACTCTATCCCTTCTGTCTAGATTGTAAGGATGAGTTCAATGTGAGGCTCTGTCTTCTCCATGTCCGATATGGGTGCTTGATCCACATTTCTTACTTCAAAAAAATTATGCTACTTAAAAAAAAAAATTGCCAGAGGGTGCATTTAGTTGCTGGAGAGAGACACACAGAGACATGGAAAGTAAGAAAGCACCCTCTGTGAAGCACCTGACAATCCCTTTTCATCTATGTCTATGTCTCCCTTCTTTTGGGATTTTGGGCAAGCACAAACTTGTGCCCAGTGTGTGTGTGTGTTTATGGCATGCGCACCTCCTAGAGAGACAGACAGAGACAGAGACAGCAAGTAGGAAAGTGAGAAATCACCCTCCCCATGGGGATGGCCACACCACAATCCTTTATCCTCCATTCTCCTGCTGGGATCTTGAGTATGCATACACACGCACCAGTGTGATTTCCAAGCCACCAGGTCCAGGACTCAAACTGCAGTCAGCATTGTGGGGACCCAGTGATTTAACCAGTATGCTATGTGCTATACTCACTGTGTGTGTTTCTTAAGTCACTAGGTCTAGAAGTGGAATCACAAAGTTATCCTTGTGGGATCCAGCTTAACCATCAAGCCTCTGGCTGGCCCATTATCCTAATTTTGAGAAAGCATTCTGGGTATTTTAGGCCCCTTATCAATAAATTCCTTCCCTCAAGTGTCCATGGCAATGAGGAAATTTATAAATACACAGCCTGCCTTGTGTGCACATAAATACTTTGTCTTTTTTGGGAGAAGTAGGCAGAATTGATTAGTGATTGTTGTTTTATCCTGAGAGGTGAGGAAATGGTAACAAAGTTTTTATTGTGCTCTTGTGATAAGGAACATAGGCCAACTCAGTTTCTATCTCCCACTGGATCTTGCAGAGAACTCTTGTTCTGGGTTCTGAAAATTGTTCATTTCTTTTGGAGTGTTGGATAAGCAAGTTGTTCAAAGAGATGACACTGTGATGATATGTAATGTCCTGGTAAATATTCTTCACTTATATCCCCACACCAATGGGGCAATTGGAATTGGTGATGCTGGGACCTTTGGCTCAGGGTTCTTTTCCACAACATCCTTGGATAACCCTGTCTCTGATCTGTTTGGTTCTAACACCATAGATGATAGGGTTGAGCATAGGAGGAACCAGAAGATAGACATTAGCAAACATGACATGTACCGCTCGGGGTACATGATGGCCAAAGCGGTGGGTGAGGAAAGTAAAAAGGGCTGGGATATACAAGGCCAAGATAACACAGATATGGGAGGCACAGGTGCCAAAGGCTTTGAGGCGGGCTTCACCTGAGGGCAACTGCAGCACAGCTCTCAAAATCATCACGTACGATATACCGATGACAATCATATCAAAGCCACCCACAGAGAAGGCCACAAACAGCCCATACCCACGATTTATTCTAGTATCAGCACACACCAACTTCAGTACAGCCATGTGCTCACAGTATGCCTGGGGAATGACATGGTTAGGGCAGAAGGGCATTCTAGAGACCATGAAGCAGCAGGGGCTTACACATAGCAGCCCTCTCATCAGCACAGCTGCCCCAAGTCTGATCACCACAGAGGTTGTCAGGATACTGGAGTGCCTGAGTGGGAAGCAGATAGCTACATAGTGGTGCAAGGCCATTGCCATGAGCACCCCTGACTCTACAGAAGAAAAAGCGTGGATGAAGAACACCTGGGTGAGGCAGGCATGATACTCAATCTCATGGGCATGAAACCAGAAAATGGCCAGCATTTTAGGTTGGGTGGAGGAGGAGAGGACCAGGTCACTGACAGCCAGCATGGCCAGAAAGAGGTACATGGGCTCATGCAGGGTGTGGTCAGTTCGGATCACATGGAGGAGAATGATGTTTCCCACTATGGCCACAACATACATGGCACAGAATGGAAAGGCAATCCAAAACTGGGAGTTCTCAAGTCCTGGGATTCCAAGCAGGATGAAGGACACAGGGGGAGAAGAACTGTTCCCTGTGGCCCACATCACTGGATGGTTTATACATTCTCCATGAAGAAGGTAATCTACTCTCTGCAAATGATAATAATCAAAGTTATTATTATTTATAAGACTTCTATATTCTACAGATGGCTTCTTTGTCTATTTGATTTAATGATAAACTGGAATAATTCCAACTGTCAATATAATTTTACTTCATCAAGTAAAGCTAATGTGTATCTTTTAATTGTATTTATGGTATTACAAATGAAGTTAGAATGCACAAATAAAACAGGTCACAAAAGATTCCATGAGCCAAGTAAAGTCTAGTACAGGAAACTGACTGGATAACACGTATTTACCAGAGGATCCCAGGAACTCAGAAGTGAAGCTAAAGAGAGAAGCAGAAAATGCCAACTATAATGCAGGCATGAATCTGTAGAATTGATGAAGAGAACTTTGATGTGTCCTGTGGCTGTCAAGAAAAGCAAGAAACATTTAGAGAAGTCCGAGAATAAAATATAATAAGGAAAGAGCTCATGGGGCAAAAACAGTCTCCAAACTAAGCATCGGTATTTGCAGTTTGAAAATAGACAGTTTAGGAGTGACATTCTGAACCTTTGCATGAAGATTCAGATTTTCCCTGAGTTATGTGATGCAACTACAGTAAAGGACAAACACTGCTTAGAGATGGACGAGAAATTTCACTGCATGTTTAGAGGCATGAACTGCACATTATCGGATTTACAACCTCTACAAAAAGATGGCCAAAGGCATGGAGAAAGAACAGGCATAAAACTGGAATGTTATTTGCTGATGAAAATTCATACGGTAATGTCTTTGACTTGACTAATATGGACTGTATTCATGCTGAAAAAAAGTGTTGTACATTGTAAATACATACAGTGTTTAAATGTAAATAACAAAGAAATTGATGACAACAACTTTACCTATGAAGAGGAGATGCATTTCTGAGAAAAGAGCTCAGAAAGCTGGATGGCGGCTATGCTGGCTGAGAGAAAGCTCAATGCGATGAGGAAAAAAGATAATGACAGCAGATGTATCATGGCTGACACTGAGTGCAGGCTCCAGCCTTTCTCAAGCTGCCTTATATTTCCACAGCTCCATGGGAAGTCTACAAGGGCCCCTGAAGTACCTGGGTTCCCTTGGATCATCAGGTTCCCCAGGGAAGGGGTTGTGCTGTGAGGGTATAGGGCCCAAGGATCCGCTGTAGGTTTGATTCAGGTCTTATGGCAACAGGGCTTGAACTCTAAAATGCAGTAGTCCATCTGCCTGTGCTGGCTCTCTAAAGTGATTTTGATTAACCTGTTTTAATTTAGCTATTGTTACTTCCCTGATAGAGTTTGTTCTTGTTAAAGGTTGGTGTAGAAATGTAATTTATATTAGTGTTTTAAAATATAAGTGAGTTGGTAAATTTCTTATCAATACATTTCCCTATTTTGAACCCTTTATACAGCCTAAATACTGCATTTTGATTTAACTAACAAGTGCTTAATATCAAAACCATCATGTAAGTTTCATATAAACTAATTTAAAACAATAAAGTTTATTTCTCCATAAAAAATAGTTTAGAACATAATAACTCCAAGTATTATTATTTTCTTTCTTGGGAAAGATTGTTTCAGGGATTGTAGACCATTTTTTTTCCCTTTAGAGTATCTGAAAGTAAGCTGGAGCAAGGTGGGTTCAAGTCTATCTTCTTTAGAGAGGGATTGTGTTCAGGGTATATCCTTACCTTTCCAAGGACCCCATGGAGAAAACAGAGAGAATGCTGAATCTTCTTCCCAACTCAGTATGAAGCTCAGTGATCATGGATCTCTGGACCTGGATCTCCTAGTGTTATAGGTCCTTCTAGACAGATTTTTGCCTTTCCTTCCAGATGCATAGAGCCTGTGAGTCCTACTGTCTTCTCAGGGGTAGCTGCACCTGAGGCACAGTGAATCACTCACTCTAAGCTTTCCTTCATCTTTGACTCAGTTGGCATGATTATAAGCAGTTCTAAGAATCTCCTGTAATACAGTCTTGGGCAAAGACCTCAGAATAGGGCCTATTTAAAGGACTGTGTCCAGTCTTTCCCTTCCCTTTCAAGCGTCAGTTGTCTCCCTCCCCTTAAGCTTCTCTACCTCCTACTCACACTGGCTTCCTCTGAGACAGGAGACTAAAACTGGATCATTAACTCCTAACTTTTCTCTCTCCTGTGAATACAGAAATGCAAGCGCAGGGAATTTGCCGGCATGTGGGAGAAGTTGTATAGTGGAGACTACATAAATATGAACTATCTATATGCACATATGTTTGGTAGTCTGAGTATGAATATTTACAGTTTAAGGAATAGGTTGTGGAATAAAAAATGTTTATGTGTCATGTGTGTTGATGCCTGTATTTAAAAAGTATGTTAATAAACAATTGTATAAGGGACTGATTTGCCTGTGAGTATGAGTATGTGCTTGTATAAGCTTGTGTATATGCCAACATATGAATGATTTAAGTATTTGTAATTAGTGTAATATCATGAACCTTTGAATGCCAGATCACTGAATATACAAGTCTAGCTATGCACCTATGATTGTATTGTTCTGAGGACCCTTCTTCTGAGTGGATGAACTTGGGGAAGGTGACAGAAATTAAAATGCATGTCTTGTTATGGTCATTTCTGAAACCACATAAGGTTATAAAGTCCTTCTTTCTCAGCCCCTACAGGTTAAGCCTACAAAGACTTCTGTGTCAGGTCCTCACTTATACTATTCTAGTATTTGATGACTAGTATGTAAGATTTCATCTTGAGGCCCTGCCCGCCACCTACCAAGATACTTAAGCTTGGTCTGGGGAGGTCTCCTTGGGTGAGTCCATGCTTGGGGCTTGCGAGTTACATTTGAACTTTTAATACAACAATCTAGGCACTGTGAAAATTGGCCCTCTTCCCTAAGTGGTATCTCCTTAGCTCACTACCCCTTCATCAAAAGCCAAATGTTTGGGAGAGTAGCTAAGCACTTGAAGTCACCCCCAACTTCTCTGACCAGGTAGACAGACCTCCCCATTTGGAAATCAACTGAGAACTAAGGGCATAATTTCCTCTACCAGCACTACAGAATCTACTCCAATAAATACTGAAAAGGGAATATTTCATCACATGACTAGAAACTAGGACAGATCTCAAAGATACATGAAAAATAAGCTGACAATTCTACTCCAGGTGAGCATAGTAGCCCCTTAAACAGTGGATAACATAGAGAAATACACAGTAATGTCAGAAAAAGAATTCAGAATATTCATTGTGACAAAACACATTGAGATGCAAGAGAAAACAATCAGTTCTGAGAAATGAGAAAATCATTTCAGGACATGAGAGGAATTTCATAAATAAATAGACACCCTAAAATAGAATATAACTGAACTTCTGGAAATGAATAATACAATACAAGAAATTAAAGTCTCCCTAGAAAGCATTAACAGCAGATTGAACCATGCAGAAGAAAGAATTTCTGACCTAGAAGATAAAATCTTCAATGCAACAAATCACTGAAAGAAAGAAAAACAACCAAAAAAAAAATGAGGACAACATACATGAAATTCTTGACACCATGAAATATACAAATATCCATATAATGGGTATTGCAGAAGGTGAGAAATCTACTAACAGCATGGAGACCCTCTCTCATGAATGTTTTCTGAAAATTTTCCAAATATAGAGAAACATGGAGAAATTCAGACCCAAGAAATAAAAAGGAGCTCAAATAGAATCAACATGAAAAGATCCTCCCCCTAGACACATTATAGTCAGATTAGTCAAGATTAAAGACAAAGACAATATTCCAAAAATGGCAAGGGAGAAACATTAAGGTACTTATAAAGATCAGACCTCTCAACTGAAACAATACAGACAAAGAAAGAATTGAAAGATGTATTCAAAACATTAGAAGAAAAACAATTTCAACCAAGAATACTGTATCTAGCCAGGCTCTCCTTCAAGTGGGGAGAACAAATAAAAATATTCTCAGATAAACAAAAATGAAAAGAATTTATAAATAATAGGCCAGCTCTACAGGAAATACTGAGGGGAGTGTTGTATCAGGATAAGTAAAGAGAGACAAACAGAAGGAGGAGAACATAAAATAACTGAGAAAATGGCTAACAAAATGACAAGGATAAATTTGCAAGTACTAATAATAACATTGGATGTTAATGGATTATATTCTCCCATTAAAAGACAGAGACTGGATGAATACAAAAACAGAAGCTATCTCTATGTTCTTACAAGAAACACCTCACTGGTAAGGACATACATAGACTGAAAATGAAGGTCTGGAAAAAGATTTTGTATGCAAACTGGTCCAGCCACTGTGGGGAACAATTTGGAGATTCCTCAGAATTCTACAGATAGAACTAGCATATGATCCATAAATCCCACTCCTTTGTATCTACCCAAAGGACAGAAGTATTCTTCATTGGAAAAGTGCTTGCACATTGATGTTTATTATCATGCTATTCACAATTGCTAAGACATGGAATCAATCTAAATG
>NW_006159505.1:0-850 GCF_000334495.1 Tupaia belangeri chinensis | reverse complement strand
TGACTGAAACTGAATGACTAAAGGATATAGAAACACAGTACATGGGTATAGATACCAGATATAGTGTGTGTGGAAGTGTAGGTTCTGAGAAAGGACATTTAGAAGAAAAATATGGAGGCAAAGCATTAACGGGAGAAAGAAATGTGGTGTGTTGAAGATATTTTATAGTTTTATCAACTGGACTAGGCAAAAATGTTCACATGGTGAAATAGTCACATTGAAAGCTAATAATGTGAGTGAATGTATAAAATAAAATAAAATAAAAAAGTAAATTTTAAAAAAATCAAAAAAATATGTAGAGTAAGAAGACAACCCTCAGAGTGAGAGAATATATTTGCAAATTATATCTCAGATAGGGCACTGATAACCAGAACATACAAAGAACTCAAGCAGTTTACCTACAAAAAATATAACCAGTCCAATTAAAAGACAGAAAAAGGAGCTGAACAGACAATTCTCTGAAGGTAACATGAATGGCCAAAAGCATATGAAAATATGCTCATCATCTCATCATAAGGGAAATGCAAATAAAAAACACAATGAGATACCACTTAACCCCAGTCAGAATGGCTAAAAATAAAGAAATAAATATGATAAGTTCTGGTGAGACTATGGTGATAAGGTAACTCTCCTACACTGTTGGTGGAAACACAAATCAATACAACCACTTTGGAGAACAAAATGGAGATTCCTCAGAAACCTACAAATAGAACTTCCACATGACCCAGGAATTCCACTCTTAGGTATCTACCTAAAGGGTTGAAAAATTCTCAGTCAGAAAAACACATGTCCATGTTAATTACAGCAGTATTTACAATAGCTAGGACATAGAATCAACCCAAATGTCCAA
>NW_006159504.1:6116742-6128049 GCF_000334495.1 Tupaia belangeri chinensis | reverse complement strand
ATTACATTTTTTTAAATTACATGGCACATGTTAAAGCTGCCAATAGCACCTGAGACTTGCACGGCAGCCACGAACTGCATCTCTCTGAATGGAGCCTGCTTACAAATCCCTCCACAGGACCCCCATAGAAACCGTCACCTCTGGGCAGCACGGCAGGGTCCCTGCATTGAGGCGGGGTAAGGAGGGGTCCTGGAGAGGGAACTGGAAGTCACTGCCACAGGTAGTCAATGAGGCATGGGGTTTGAACAGTCGGGGGATAAAGCCCTGTGCTCAGGAGTTAGGTCAGAAGTTCCACCTTCTCAGCATCCTAAGAATGGAGGCCCACAGGTCCATCTTCACACTCACGGAAATGTCTCTGAAGCACGTAGGTCTCATCGCACTAAGAGAACCTGGATGAGACAGATGGCGGGTGGATGAATGCACTGATGGACAGACAGGCATATAGACAGAAAGGTGGGTGGACAAGGCAATAAACTTACCATGATACCCAGGAAGGATTTCCAACTCTTTGTACTCTGACCCTGCAAAGTCCACGCTCCTTCAAAACCAGCCTGACACGTCCATTTGCAAGTGACAAAACTCGTGTTTCTCCCCAGACAAGCTGGTCCCATCTTTCATCATGCAAGTGACCGCAGCGCCCTCTCTGCCTGACACAGAGCAGGCCCTCACAGAGGGCACCGTGCATCTCCCTGTGTGTTACGCAGGCCCTGTCAGAGACTGCTCAGGTTGACCTGGTCAGTGGGAAGAAGAAAGGACACTCCCAGACGCCAGCGGGCAGGAGCCGGCCTCTGAGAAGCCAGCTGCGCCCAGATGCCCCCGGGCAGTGCCACTAGTCATCAAGGGCACATTCCTTTCCACCACCAAATGTTTGGCCCACTGCTGCCCACCCAGGGGCGTCCCACTCCCTTTCCACTCTGCTCCACACTGCCTCATGAGAGCGTGTGCATGGTGTTACTGCTCCTTTCTCCAGGAATGTCATCGGTATCACTCCGCCTGTTACTTTTCTCTAGTCTCATATGCTAACATCTTAAAGAGAGGCCTTGGCCAGGAGTGACCGTCCACCTGGAGCAGGTGACCCAGAACGATGATGAGCCATCTCCAGGTGCCTGGGAGTCAGGCTCAGGGTCCTACTGGAAGCAGTCAGCGGTCACAGAACAGCCGCCTAACAGCCCTGCACAAAGCCCAGGCCAGGCCCCTCCTTGTAGGGCGGCAAGGGCACACTGCTCCCTCGGAAGGCAGGCCCTCAGGGGCAGCGTCCTTCACACAGGGGGGTACTGCTGCAAAGTGGTCTATGATAGCCCACCAGCAGAGACCCTCCCTGCTCAACTGTCTCTCCATCACGGTCTGTGACAGCCAGCAGAGACCCTCCCTGTGCGAACGTCCCTCCATCACGGTCTCTGACAGCCAGCAGAGACCCTCCCTGCGCGATCGTCTCTCCATCACAGTCTCTGACAGCCAGCAGAGACCCTCCCTGCGCCAACGTCTCTCCATCACGGTCTCTGACAGCCAGCAGAGACCCTCCCTGCGTGATCGTCTCTCCAAACAGCTTAGGCGGAC
Source organism: Tupaia belangeri chinensis (assembly GCF_000334495.1). Lineage (NCBI taxonomy): Eukaryota > Metazoa > Chordata > Mammalia > Scandentia > Tupaiidae > Tupaia > Tupaia belangeri. The sequence continues at coordinate 6,126,492 of NW_006159504.1, read as the reverse complement.
AGTCAGAGCCGCGTTGGGTGGTACACACACGTCTGCCTCACCTTTAATGTGACGCAGTCCTTGAAACAGAAACATTTTAAATGACCAAAAATAATGAATTATTGGTTTAAAATAAATGTTTGCAAAGAATCATAAGACCTGGGCTGTTTCATTCAAAAGTAGAATTTGGCCAAATATTACAAACGACAAGAAACTGGTTACATTCTCATATGTGAGCACATCGTAGCACGAGCTGTTTGCAATAAACAGGCTTCCTGTCACTGATAAGTCAAGTAGAGGCAGGATAGCCACCTTCGTGTTACCTAAAATAGGGGTTGTCACAACTACATGGCATGGTTACAGTCTGTTTTCAAGCCTGAACACAAACTCGCCGGGATGCTCACAAGCCCAGGTAGTAGGCACTGTCCGAGCAGCCAGCCTCGAAACCCTTCCCTTCTCCGAGTCTTTGTACTCCGGGGCCTCTGCACCCCTGAGCCTCAACTGCATATAGGATCATTCTAATATGGACCGTGGACATCAATATCCAGCTAAAATACCACTTTTGAACTTCAGCTTGAACACGATGAACTAAAACATGCATCTCTGGGGCTGGTCCCATAGCCTAGTGGTTAAGGGAGCCAGGTCCCACATGTCCGACCAGTTTGAATCTCGACCCTGGTGGCTCGAGAAACACACTTGGTGCATGTGCGTGCCCTAAATTCCGACAGGAAGCAGAACTGAGGAAGAGGGATTGCAGCATAACTATGTCCCACTTTTTTTTTTTCTGTCTGTCGGGTGAGCGCAGGCACCCTCTCGCAATTAAAAAAATAAAACAACTTGCATTCTTTTTCTCTCTTCCTCCTCCTCAAAAGGCTAGAAGGCATTTAAAAAAAAGAAAGGATTAAACCCACAAGGACAAAGAACAAAAGACTAGATGATAGCAAATGCTATCAGGAAAATTCTGGAAGTCAGAGTCGCTGGACTTAGGTTTCTTTTTCCAGTCTATAACAGCCTGTGCATGGGAGGGTGGGGAGGTTCACACACAGCCCCTCGGCAGGGGATCTCCTGGAGGTGGACACGCAGAAACTGCTGAAATTCCAAACTTGCTGGGTCCTCGGAAGTCACGACATGTGTGGGTGGGAGCCCCAGACTCCTGCCGGTTACTGTGTTACCGTTGGCAGGAAGTCGGCTTCCCTGCTGTTCTGTGTGTCCGCCTTCTATGTTCCTCTTCTCCCGCCCTGCTCGGGTTAGGCAGCAATTTCATCATTCCCTTCCATCCCCCCTAATGGCTCTTCAGCTGCCCTCAGCTTACTGCTCCAGTGGCTGCCCGGGGAACTGCCTGATCCCGGGTCATGCACCACTGGGCACCTTCACGCCGCCCCTGAGGGCCTCACGCGGCCCACTTCCATCTCCTCCCTCCGCAGCCTCGTGCCACTGCCCGAATGCTCACTCCCACGGGACCATGAGTGTAGTTCAGTGCCCACACGGGCTCTCCCGGCCCAGCTCCCCGAGGTGTCCTTTCTTCCTTGAGAAGGATGAAGACAAAGGCATCTGGAAGGTCGGGGAGATCGGGCCAGTATTCCTTCATTCTAGAAGTTTGTTCCACTTTCATTCTATTTTTGGAAGAATAATGAACACTCCTTCACTTTTAATAATGAAAGAGAATGTGAACATTGCATGTCAGATCTGCACACAGTGCTGAAAGAGCTGAGCATCGTGCACAGCGCATGCTTCTTCCCGGCTGACTTTCCCTGGAAACTTGTTCAGAGGTAACGTGCCACAGCTGAGCCAGAACAGAACGTTCTGTACAGCAAACGGAGCCGAGCTTCAGACTAAAACCTCATCACAGGGTTCAGCTTTGGAAAGTAACTTCGCCACCTACTAACTTTGGTTTCAAAACTTAGTCTAAAATATTCTCTATTTTCAAAGGCAAGGAATTGAGAGTAGAGAACATTTAAAGTAATTTTCAAATAAATCAAAAGTATCAAAATTTGGTTCTGGGCCTTCCGAGATTTGACAGCTAGAGATTACAAAATTATTTAACTTTTAATGGTACGAAAATTATCCTCAATTACTCTAATATGGCTAAATAGCAAGAAAAGATTTTTGGTTTTTTGTTTTTAAGGTTTTTGCCATAGGGCACATGCACTCGTGGATAAAGTGATAGACAGTGATAGGGAAAGTGAGAAATCACCCCCCGGGGGGATGGCCACACTGCAATCCTTTCTCCTCCACTCTCCTGCCAGGATTTTGGGCACGTGCACACACCTGGCATGATTTTCCAGCCACCAGGTCCAGGGCACGAACCAGTCAGCCATGTGGAAATCCAGCACCTTAACCACTGTACCACCCACTGGCCCCGGGAAGACTTTTTTAAAGTTCATTTACTGATTGAGAGTGCGAAACAGACGCACCCCAGCACGGCCTTCACACCATGATCTGCCCAAGTCTCTGCCAGCCAGGATTGTGGGTATGCACAATTTCCGGTACATACTGAGAGACCTAGCACTCGAACTTCAGACCTCCCCACAGGGCCTCAGCACCGTGGAGCACTGTGTTAGCCCTGCACCACTGCGGCTGGCTGAGAAGGCTTTATAAACTGGTAATAGTATGCAAATCTGCGAGTCATGGGGGGCCGCGCAACATACAGGAACAAGCTTCGGCTGCCAATGGGAAGGCTATTTGCATGTGTACTTTAAAATATCAGGGTCCAGGGGTCAACAGGTGGCATGGTGGTTAAGGGCGCTGGACTCCCATGTGGCTGACTGCGGTTGGAGTCCCGGATCTAGCAGCTTGTTTTCTTACTTTCCTCTCTGTCCCTTTGTGGTCAAATTAAAATAGATAGATAGATAGATAGATAGATAGATAGATAGATAGACAGATAAATGGATAAAGTTAAATTTTTAAATTATTTTTTAAAAACAGGGTCAAGACCCAAAAGAGTTTTCTAAGAAAGTAAAATATGATTCCACTCTTCTTTTAATGCAGACATCTGAATTTTTTTATCTAAAAATTGAACGTTTTATTTTTACAAACTTACTGTACATACTTGCTCAGATTTTTACTTAAATTATTAATGGGTATTTTAGAAATTGCCTTATTTGGTTGGGTTTCCTGTTAAACTCTGTGGCGCTTATTATGCCCTCAACAAGAAATCCAATAAACACCTAAATTCTACCCTAAGTTTTTCCCAATATATTTCAACCGTTAGTGAAATTATTTCTGACGAATTGAGAACACACTGATGATCAACAAGGCACAAAAGGATCTTAGGATAGAAAAAAAACAACATGAAATTACTGCGTTTAAAACATTTTCTCATGGTTTGTAATATTTCTGCAAATTTGTTGTGATATTTTAAGGCTTCTTATTTTCCGTAGTTGTATTTTAAAAGATCTGGCTCTGTATTATTTGAGTCAGTCTGCTGAGAATCCATGTATATATCTGAATTAATAACCAGCCTATAAGAGGTACATTTTCAACTTAGGTTTTTACTCCATTATGCAGTTTGTGATAAATTTTTGAAATATGAACTGAAAAAGAAAGAATGGGGAGAGACTGCCTGCTCGTGGGAGGGGCGGACAGCACTGAACGGGACTGTACATGGCGTGAGGTTCAGTGACGGCCAGGACAGGGAAGGCCCTCCAAGGGGGTTACACAAATGGCATGTAGGTAAATGGATTAGAACCCAGCCAAAGACAGGGATTTTAAAAACTCCACTGACAAAAGAAGAAAAACAAAACCCTGACCCCTTTTTCTCCCTCCCTGGAAGATGTGCCCCATCCACGGCTGGACTGTTGGGGACGGCACACCCAGGCCCGGACTCCTGGTCTCCCACGTTCTCTGCCAGCTGAGCCACGGTTGTGTGACAGATACCCAGCGGGCCTGAAATGCCCAGTCCTCGTTCTCCTGGTGAGTGCTTACACAATCAAGGAAGATGTAAAAATAAGTAGACGATGAGGAGACGTTTCAGTGCTGCAGTACTGATGTCAGAGTTTATATGTGCAGCAACACACTTGAAATAATTGGGTTGTTTTGTTTGTTTAAAAATGCTTAACAGCATTGGTTCTAATACTTGTACCTGTACCCCTGCTTAGATTTATAAGCGTTTACTACTTAGATTTGGTCTGTAAGGTCTCAGTCTACTTGGTTAGGTGTCTGCAGTTTAACTGAACATGTAGGTGGTATTAAAGTTTATGGAGAAGTTAATCACTGAATATTAATAAAAACAACACTAAGCAAAAAAAAAAAAAAAAGTAATTCTTTTGTAATTGTTACAAACTCTGTAAACTGAGTATAAAGGAACCTAGAGACAGTTAACTTTAATCCATGGTGTAACAGTTACAGCATGACGCAGGAGTACTGCGACTGCCTCCGTGTACGAAAGCACTTCTTGGGAGTCAAAGCCCGAATCATTTCAACCAGAACTCCAGGGCTGTGCAAAATCAAACTAAAATTGGAACCAGTAACATCAAAGGATAAATGTGTTCTCATGGAATTCAGCAGACTGCAGTGGCTGTGGTTACCATAACTTCTAGAAATTGTGTCTTGAAAGTGTCATCACTTTATAGACCATTAACACACTAATATGAGAACTAATCTTTTTTTCTTTAATTGCCAGAGGGTGTGTGATTCACTAGAGAGAGAGGGAGGAAGAAGGCAGCCCCCAGTGGGGCATGGCCAAGCTGTAATCCTCTGTCACTTCTGTATCTTGTCAGGCATACATGCACACGTGTGCACACACATACATGCACACACACACACACACACACGAACCATGTGTTTTCAAGTCACCAGGGCCAGGATTCAAACTGTCCAAACTGCCTGGCTGGCCATCGGGCATCTGGCTCCCTTAACAACTAGACTAAGGGGCCAGCCCTAAAATCCGATCTCTTAATGCAGAATCTGTAATTACCACTGAGAACAGCTCTGCGTTTTTCCATGTTTCTGAAATAAAAATGTCTAGGTCTAAGAATTTTTTTTTTTTTCCTTTGGAGAGGTTTTTTCGCTATAGGGCGCGTGCGCTCGCCAGACAGACAGAGAGAGACATAGAGACAGAAAGCGAGAAATCACCCCCCAGGGGGGATGGTCACGCCGCAATCCCTTCTCCTCCATTCTCCTCTCGGGATCTTGGGCACGTACGCACATGTGCCCGGCGTGAGTTTTAAGCCACCGGGTCCGGGACACGAACCGTGGTTGACTACGTGGGAGTCCAGCGACATAGCCATTACGCTAACTGCTGGTTCCCTAGGTCTAAGAATTTTTTAATTTTAAACTTTTAATATTGGTTTGTCAGAAGTCGTAGTACATTTTTGTATAGAAAACTACGTCATGACTTTATCGATGACCTAATAACAACACAGAAATATTGTTCGATCAGACTACCTATACTGTGGCAACTACAAGATAAACAAATCCTTTAAGAGAAATCAAGTCCCGTGAACCCACTGTCTAGTGGGTTCAGCCAGCACGCTAACACAGTCCATGCGATCTCTATGTCCACAGTCAAACAATTTTTTTTTTTTTTTAGGTTTTTGCCATATGGCACATGTACTTGTCTGAAAGAGAGACAGAGAGAGGGAAAGTGAGAAATCAACCTCCAGGCAGACGGCCAGGCCACAATCCCTTCTCCTCCACTTTCCTCCTGATCTGGGGCATACACAGACAAGCACCCAGCATGAGTTTCAAGCCGCCAGGTCTGGAACCCAAGCCGTGGCCCACCACGTGGGAGTCCAGCACCTTAACTATGCCGCTTGCTGGCCCCCAGATTCTGAATTTTTTTAAATAGGAGACGGATCCTGTGCCTGTTTTGCTACAGCAGAGAAAACTATCCAAATAGCGTATTCGCCTCATCACACTTACACAACATTCGAAGAATGCTAGGAATGACAAAGTAAAAATGAATGAAAAATTAGGCTTAGCTAGGTCAGCTGAGAGTTACAGAACAAACGGGTCGAATTTGGGCAGCAAGTGGTCTGCACACCACACGTGCCCTGCCAGGGGCTGCACTTCCAAGAGTAAGGGTGGGGTGTATTTATGGGCAATAATGAGCCAAACCGTATTAAAACAAACGGGAAGTTTTAAAAGACAAGGATAAAAGTATAGGACATCAGTGACTAAAATGAACCTAAAGCTAAAACTTTCCATTGAGCTCCTTAAGCATACCTTTTGGACCACAGCATCATGTTAAAAATTATTTAAAAATTTTAAAGCTATCTAACTATTATTAAGTCTAAGTAAAAGTTCCAATGTGTGCATGTGTGTGCGCACGTGCACATGTAGACGGATGAGAGGGAACAGAAGAGGCAGGCAGACAGCTAGGGGAGGGCAAGGGGCAGACTGCTTCTAAAATGTATTTACCTTTCACAACTCTGCAACTATTTTCCCAACTAGTTTGAAAAAGGTCAAGAGGTGACTTTGTTCACAGTCCAAGTAAAGAGAGGAACATACCTGGAGTGAGAATCCTTTAATAACTACATTCATTTCCAGAGAACAATAAATACAGAAATTACAAGTGGCAAATGTAACGGTAACATTGTTCTTAGGCACAGAAGGCACCTACATTTTATACAACTCAAAGGGCAAAGGCTTTCTCTTTTGGAAATTAACATCAGGAAAAGCTACACAACAGAAGAAACAAAAGTAAACCTAAAATTAGTTATGCTTGCTCTAAGGAGGAGGCTCTCACCCCAGGGGTCTGTCCCAGGTCAGGAAGGCAGGCGGGCAGGGCTCAGCTGCGGGCGGCCCACAGTCTGGGGTCAGGAATGCGGACAGGCGAGGCTCAGCTGCGGGCGGCCCACAGTCTGGGGTCAGGAAGGTGGACAGGCTCAGCTGCGGGGCGGGCGGCCCACAGTCTGGGGTCAGGAAGGTGGACAGGCTCAGCTGCGGGCGGCCGCAGTCTGGGGTCAGGAAGGCGGACCGGCGAGGCTCAGCTGCGGGCGGCCGCAGTCTGAGGCTGCTCAGACTGCAGCTGCTTGCCAAGGTATTCCCTAAAATAAAAAGTGACAAAGCAAAGAGAATTTAAAAGACAAAGAATCACTTTCAAAACAGAAGCACAATATACACCGCCATATATAGTTACTTGAACATCTAACAGTTAATCACTAAAACAGTCCTAGACAACTCCACTTTGTTTCCCAAGTCGGGCACCCTATGCCTCTGCTGCCGGCACGGCCACGGCCAAGTTGGGCACACAGCAGCTCAGTGCCGGCTGCACAGGCCCGTGATTACAAGGCAACGTGCTGTCTTCTCGGGGAATTCTGTTTTCCTGTTTAGATAAAGGCCTTGCTTATTTCTTCTGCAATCTGATTTAAAAAGTCAAATTAATTATGATTTCATGTGACCTCACACATGTAAAATAAATCTCCTTGTGTGAGAAAACACACGTATCTATGCCCGGGGATGAACACAAGAGCACACGGGAATAATCGCCACCACAAGTAACTGACATCACAACCTGGGGCCCACAGTGGCACAGTGGTAAATGCAATGCTCTGCAGGCCGGCCCAATGGGAGTCCTGGGTTCATGGCCAGGGCCCTCCCTGGGGCCAGGCACGTGCGCATGGCCACAAGCCAAGCTGGGCTGGGCTGGGTTGAGGCCAGGAGCAAGACAGACAACAAGCACTAGGGATAGGCAGGGAGGGAAGGCCGGCCAAGTGTAGGGGATGTGGACACAGATGTGCCCCACCCCAAAGGCTTAAGAAGGTGAATACAATTCCCAGGACCGCGAGAAGTGTTCACGGACTGCACTTCCTGTGATGTGGAAATGCATTACGGTCTTTTTTTCATTCTCATAGGAAAGTTCCTGCAACTGATTCAATTGTTTTGGGTGTCCCATTAAAGTATATAATATTCTTGTGTTACTAGAGACTACCACAACATAATTTAGACAACAGGGATCTTATTTACAACCAAGAGCAAATAAACGAGTTACATCTAATTTATGCAAAGGCTAAAATGAAAGCCATTTTATCAACTGGATTTATTAGACAGGAAAAGGCAAGAGTTCACGGCCACTACTGAAGCTCCGCCCCTGGGAAAGCCTGCACACAGGGACACGGGTGACTGCCTAGGTCTGGCTTGTTCTGCTTTCTGTGGGGATGGAGATGTTTATTACAAAATTGGCACATCTTTTATTTTTTTCTTTATTCATGCTAGAGTACACGCATGTGAGTGTGTGAGAGACACGAGCTCCCTGCACGGGGTCTGGCACGCCACAACCCCTTCCTCCAGCCCACGGGACCCTGGGCACTCGTGTGTGCCCTGTGTGCTTCAGGCGGACTGGGCCAGGAATCGAACTACAGCTGCCATGTGGGATCCAGTTTCTCTTGAGCAGGGCGATACCACCACACCATGGAGCTGTCTGGAATTTGCTTATCTTACACACAATCATCCCTGGGTATTGGTGGGGGATCCCCAGGATACCCCCAGCACCCACACAGAAATCTGCATGCACTCAAGTCCTCTACATAAAACCGTGTTTTACATAGTCTATGCACCGTAATACCGTATTCTGTAAATTATCTCTAGGGTGTTTATAGGTCATCTCAGCGTCAGACACACTGAAAAGGAAACTTCTTTGATTTTTTTATTTTGGGTTTTGCCATAGAGCACATCTGCTCACCAGACAGAACAGAGACAAGGAAAGTGAGAAATCAGACCCCAGGGTGGATGGTCATGCTGCAATCCCTCTCCTCCATTCTCCTCTCAGGATTTTGGGCACACCCTCACACACAAATGTCATGATTTTCAAGCTGCTGGGTCCAGACCTTGAACCACAGTTGGCCATGTGGGAATCAAGCACCTTAACCACAACGCCACCTGCTGGCTCTAACATTTCTCTTTGAGGGAGTCCCGTAACACGGGGTGTGACCTGGCAGCACCAGCAGCTGGCTAGCTCTGCAGACGAGGACCTGCACGTACAGAGCCACTGCATACGTTTCCCTGCACACACTCAAGGAATTAAGAAAGCTTCAAGAGGGAACCAGCAGTTAGTGTAATGGCTATGTCGCTGGATTCCCATGTAGTCAACCGCGGTTCGCATCCCGGACCCGGTGGCTTAGAACTCACGCCGGGCGCGTGTGCGTGCGTGCCCAAGATCCTGAGAGGAGAATGGAGGAGAAGGGATTGCGGCGTGACCATTCCCCCTGAGAGGTGATTTCTTGCTTTCTGTCTCTATGTCTCTCTCTGTCTGGGAAGCGCACGCGCCCTATAGTGAAAACCTCTCAAAAAAAAAAAAAAAAAAAGAAAGCTTCAAGAGTGTCTTCGAATACCGCGTTTTGAACATGAGGCCGTTTGGTGTGGCTCCTCAGCCACGTTACAGGAGGGTACACGAAGACATCGTGCTACCTTCCCTCGCAGCAGCGGGTTCTCTGGATGAAGGGCCAACGTCAAGGACCACACCTGAAGTGCAAGTCTCCCAGAAGCTAGTGCGACCAGTGAGGAAAGCCACCCGCGCTCAGGCTGTGAGCACTCTGTGAACACAGGGTCCCTGTGACTTGGTCACACGAGACGCTCCCTCTGCTTCTTCCTTTCCAGAGACCTGAGGGGGGTCCATTCGCCAAAGCAGACCAAACTGATAGGAGACAGCAGAGAATTCTTCAAGGTGGAGGAAACGTGGGATTCCTTCATGGAAGCAACCCCGCCCAGAAGGGATGAGGTAGGAGGGCACTAGCCAGAGCACAAGGAGCTGAGCTGGCAGAGGACTGAAGACATGCCCGCCACAGCCTCCTCCGCCCCCTCTGCTGCTGTCTTCCCGGCCATGTCTTCACG
>NW_006159504.1:6103141-6116720 GCF_000334495.1 Tupaia belangeri chinensis | reverse complement strand
CTCTCCTACGCTCTCACTCTACTCACACATGCAAGGTGGCCCCGAGGCCCTCACTCCTTCTTGCCCTGCGTGCCCAACACAGAGCACCGGTGCCCAGCCCCGCCTACCGTTGGGGCTCCTGGGACCCAGGACCTAGGGAAGGGAGGACCACGGCAACAGCTGGGGCGCGCGGAGAACTCTGTGAGCCTAACGTAAGTACTGCAGGTCACAAAGTGCCGAAGCCCACCTAGAGAAGAGCCCAGACGGGAACTCCAGAAAGAAGAATCAAATCGGCTTCTCTAGAAACAGCAGTCTTGAAACTGCTGTGTTTGTTATGCCCTGTGGGCTGTTAAAATATCAGGGAGAGCTCAAGTGCAGCTCAAATGAAAAAGATATTGTACTACAGAAAAAGGCTTAGCCTACGCCAGGCGTTGGGGAAAACCCAATCCTTGAACTCAGCTTGTACATTGCAGTCCCCCTGCCAAGTCTCCCGTACAGGAGGCAGGGAAGAGAGTCCCAGAAAATGTGGGTAACTTGCCCAAGGCCAAGGCAGGTCCAGGGCTGGCTGGGCCTCTGGGTCTCTTCTCCCTCAGCAGGGCTGCTTGGCCTCCAAGAAGGGCCCGGTGAGGGGCAGAAGGCAGACGCTGAGCCTGTTCTTACAGATTAGGAACAGTGAGGAGGATGAATGACTTCTTCAGGTTACGTTTTCCTGTCTGCTGTCAGGCCGCCTGACAGGAAGAGGGATAACTAGTGTGAATTTTTACCTCGGGGAATTAGGGTATTATAAGCAATGCCTCGAGAAGAGACATTTTACATGAATTAATCTCAGTATTAAGTCAGTCAGTCTCTCTATACATGAAGATCAATACAATAATCAAAATAATTTAAAATTCACTTAAAAGGGGCCTTATCTGTATCAGCAATCTATGGGAGTTTGACAATAAATCTTTGATTTTGTTATCTAAGAAGGAGAACTTGAGAAGTTTAACAGTTTTCTTCTCTTTAACTTTACACTAAAATGAAATCTCTGAGAAGACCTCTGAACTGGAAAGGGGCTATGAAGACCTACTCCTCCCTTTTATTAATCCAAATACAAACAGCTCCCTTGAGATCATTCTGTATGCTGCAGACGAGTTCACATCTAGCTAAGAAACACTGAGAAGTTGCTTCCCCGTTCCTGCAAGGCAGCACAGACCGCTGAGGTTTGCCAGAGACAACCCGGACATGATGCTGGCCACTGAAGGTGCAGCCCATTAGGAGCCAGGACGCCAGCAAGCGCCAACCTGGGTTACATTCACTCAGAGCAGCAGGAGGCCCTGGTCCTACTGAACTGAGGTGCCATCCTTTCCAGCACAGTGAGTTGTTTAAAGCATCAAATGGGCCAGACGGTGGGACAGCAGTAACACAGTGCTCTGTAGCACCAGACCCAGCACAGCGCCCCATGCACCACACCAACACAGCACTCCACTCTGCAGTGCCAGACCTAATAGCACTCTAACACAGCGCTCTAACACAGTACTCTAACACAGCGCTCTAACACAGTACTCTGCAGTGCCAGACCTAATAGCACTCTAACACAGCGCTCTAACACAGTACTCTGCAGTGCCAGACCTAATAGCACTCTAACACAGCGCTCTAACACAGTACTCTGCAGTGCCAGACCTAATAGCACTCTAACACAGCGCTCTAACAGTGCTCTAACACAGCGCTCTAACACAGCGCTCTAACACAGTGATCTGCATCGCCAGACCTAACACAGCGCTCTAACACAGCGCTCTAACAGTGCTCTAACACAGCGCTCACATTCAGTGCTTTAACAGTGCTCTAACACAGCACTCTAACACAGCGCTCTAACACAGCACTCTAACACAGCGATCTGCAGTGCCAGACCTAACACAGTGCTCTGTAATGCTAGGCCTGCCCGGGCAGGTCCTAGGTTTGCATCCCTGGGGCCTCCTTGTATATCCCGAGTGCAAGTGTGCCCACCATGGCAGGTAGGCTGCCTGAGGCTGGGTGGAATTCCTGTTGGGGGTACATGCCCCTCTTTTCTTCTCTTTCTCTCAATAGGGGGAAAAAAAGAGTAAATGAACTTAAAAAGAGGCAAGCGTCTTTAAGAGATTTTTACTATAGAGTGCATGTACTCACCAGAACGAGACAGAAAGCAAGAGATCACCCCCCAGAGGGGATGCCCATGCCACAATCCCTTCTCTATTCTTCTCTGAGGATTTTAGGCACACACACAAGCCTGGCATGAGTTTCAAGCCACCAGGTCCAAGACTTGAACTGTGGTAGGATTTGCGAAGTCTAGCGATGTAGCCATAATTTACTTAGAATGATATTGCTGCTAACCATTTCCTACTTATTTTAGAAGACAGATTAGTGTAATACAAATTATTAAACTATTCTCCAAATATATGAAAAACAACTTGTCTTAGAAAACATAGGGGTCAATGGCAGCTTGAAAAACACACCTGGGGGACCAGCAGTTAGCGTAATGGCTATGTCGCTGGACTCCCATATAGTCAACTGCAGTTCGCGTCCTGGACCCAGTGGCTTAAAACTCACGCCGGGCACTTGTGCATGCGTGCCCAAGATCCCGAGAGGAGAACGGAGGAGAGGGGATTCCGGCGTGGCCATCCATCCTGGGGGGTGATTTCTTGCTTTCTGTCTCTCTCTGTCTGTCTGGCAAGCACACATGCCCTATAGCAAAAACTTCTCAAAAAAACAAAAAAATGCCTGGCACACGTGCATGGTGCTCCAAATCCCAAAAGCCCAACAGGATGGAGAATGGAGGAGAGGGAACTGTGGTATGACTACATCCTACCACAAGATGCTTTCTCCAATTGCGCATACACCCTCTGGCAATTATTTTTAAAAAGAAAGTACATGGTCCAGTGGTCCAGCACTAATGCAACTAGACACACACGGGAAGGTTCTGGGGTAGCTTCCCGGGACCTCCTTGTATACACCAGTACCCACATGGGTGCCCGATCAGGGCTGGCCGAGGTCAGAGATGGGCCATGAGCAAAGACCCTGCTGCAGATGTCTCTCTCTCTCCCTCATGGAAGAAATAAACATTTTAAAAATATTAACTTTATAGTAGTCTATTATTCAGGATTATATTTGCAAAGAGAAAAATGATCTGTAAACAATTTTATACACTCCTGTTTTCTTTAAAGCTCACTACAGTTTAGTTATAAATTTAGTGATTCCTTCCAGCTTTATCATGATTTGAATATTAAACACAAATAAAGCAAATTATTTTATGAACTGAAAAAAAAATTTTGTTTTTCCTATGTAAAAACTGAACGACATAAAAATAAGTGTTCCCTCTCGCTTGCACCTACTTTACAGAAACATTTAAATCCTGAAAGAAGTACTGTGTACTCGAATGTGTCCACAGTATTTCAAAATCTCGGCCTAGGAAGAATAGTATCTAACATCACAGCACACGCCATTTTTAGCACCTGCTATCTACTAAGCACTGTGGTAGCTGATTGAGATACATTTTCTTATTTAGTCTCCACAATAATATCTATGAAAAGTACAAAAGGGCCTCATTCCAGAGATAAGTAACTAGAGTTAGACAATAATAAATGACAAAGGACAGGAGAACGCTCAGTCGGAAAAGTGCTTGCACATCCATGTTTATTGCAGCCTTATTCACGATTGCCAAGACATGGAACCAACCTAAATGTCCACAGACTGATGAATGCATTGGAAAAATGTGGCATATATACTCTACGGAATACTACTCAGCCATAAAAAATAACAAGACCCTGGCATTTGATAGAAAGTGGTCAGATAAGGAGGATCTATTGCTGAGTGAAGTAAGCCAGGCTATGAAAGAAAGATATTGTGTGTATCCACTCAATATATACCGACTATCCGCACTCTATGGTAGAGAGCAAAATATTGGAGGACATAAAAGCAGTGAAAGTACTTAACAAGAATAAGACAGTGTGGAATGGGGGGGGTGAAGAGAAGAGGATAAAGATAGCAAGAGAACAATAGAGAGGCAGGACATTAGTGGGACACAGATATGGCTTATTACCTGTTGATGATGACGTGTATAGTATTATCAACTGGTTTGGTCTGAGGAGTATTTCATGATGGGTAAAGTCTTTTTACAAGAAAAATTAGAAATAGTGATTGTTTTTAAAAAATAATTGGAGGGAACCAGCAGTTAGCATAATGGCTATGTCGCTGGACTCCCATGTAGTCGACCGCGGTTAGCTTCCTGGACCCGGTGGCTTAAAACTCACGCCGGGTGCGTGTGCGTGCGCGCCCAAGATCCCAAGAGGAGAACAGGGGAGAAGGGATTGCAGCGTGACCATCCTATTGACTGACATGCACGGTATTCCTTCTGAAAAAGCAATGTAATACACTGTAAAGTTACATGCAACTCAATGTAATATAAAAAGATTATGAAGTTAATAAAAAAAAAAGACAAAAAAATGAGACACTGTAAGGACAGGATAACTAGCTAGTGGCAGGGAGTGTATTTGTACCCACAACTGTCTGATTTGAAAACTCAGTTTTTTGTTTTCTTTCTTTTTTTTGGAGAGGTTTTTGCTGTAGGGCGCATGAGCTCGCCAGACAGAGAGACAGAAAGCGAGGAATCACCCCCCCAGGGGGATGGCCACGCAGCAATCCCTTCTCCTCCGTTCTCTTCTCAGGATCTTGGGCACACACACACACGTGCCCGGCATGAGTTTTAAGCCACCAGGTCCAGGAGAACCGCGGTTGACGACATGGGAGTTCAGCGACATAGCCATTACACTAACTGCTGGTCCCAAAAACTCAGTTTTAATTACAACTCTGTACGGCTTCCTTGTACGTTATCTACCTCCCACTGGCTAGAGGCATACTGGATAAACATGAAAATAATCAGCTTAAGAATATCTCAATGAGAATCCTAAATTTATTTTCTCAAATACATTTTCATAACCTTGAGCAACTTCATTTTCTAACAGCATCTAAACTCAAAGGTTAACAGATTAGCAAGTATGCCTAAACAGGTGACCCATGGAATTAAAAAGAAAAAGAGGCAATGATTCTAAAAGTTAAGCCTAGTTATATGTTATAGTCCTAACAAATAAAAAGTACATTTTAAAAGTAAAATGTGCTGGGGCCAGCAAATGGCGTGGTGGTTAAGAATGCTGGAATCCCACATGGCCGAAGACGGTTCAAGTCCCAGACCTGGTGGCTTTCTCTTTCTCTCTCCCTACCCCCTTCTCTCTCTGTTCCTCTCTGGTCAAATTAAATAAATAAAGTTAAACAAAATAATTCTTTTAAAAAAAGTAAAACGCATTAAGGAATGTATTATAAAAGCAATTTGGGGCCAGCAGGTAGTAAAGTGGTTAAGGCTCTAGACTCCCTCATGGCTGACCACAGTTCAAGTACCAGACCTGACAGCTTGAAAAATCACACCTACCCCAAATCTCACAAGAATGGGAGAGAAGGGACTGCAGCATGGCCAAATTCCCAGGGAAGTGCTGACTTCTCATTTTCCCTCTCTCCTCCTGTCTGTCTCTCTCTCCAGTGGGCACATGCACCCTACACCAAAAACATAAATAAAAGCAATTTATGCAAAATTCTTAGTAACGAAGCTATATTTCCTACAGGAATTTTAGTAACCAAATCTGTAACTAGCTATAACATCTAAATATCACTAGCAACTGAGTTTCTTTAGTGCTTGTTTTTTTTTGTTTGTTTGTTTTTTGTTTGTTTGTTTTGAAGGGGTTTTTTGCTATAGGGTACATGCACTCGCCAGAAAAACAGAGAGAGACAGAGAGACAGAAAGCAAGAAATCCCACCCCCCTCCCCGGGGGGCGATGGCCACACCGTAATCCCTTCTCCTCCAGTATCCCCTCGGGATCTTGGGCATGCACGCCCAAGATCCCGGGCAGGCGCCCGGCATGAGTTTAAGCAGCCGGGTCTGGGACCTGAACCACAGTCGACTACATGGGAGTCCAGCGACATAGCCATCACGTTAACTGCTGGTCCCAGTGCTAGTTTAAGTTCAAGAACAGCCCCTCTATTCTCCTACCAGCCCAATCACCAGATCACCAACATCTTAGCACTTGGTCACTTTGCTGACCTGTGTTAGGACAAGCAAGGCACTGGAGGCCCCTCCAGGCAGCGGAGGTGGCAGCAAACACTCCTCTTCCTTTGAGATGCTGGTTCCTGGTCAGCGAGTAGCTGCAACCAAGAGCTTGCCCTCACCAACCTGCCGTCCACGCCCAGACACGCAGTGCGTCTGGGAAGGAAAGTCTTTTTTCTGACATCCATGTGTTACGAAGATATCATTCCATAGCTAAGACTTCTTACAGACTGCTTTTTCTCGAATTCTGTTTAGAACACAAGATTGAGTACATGGGCAGAGAGCATGATTACCTTCCTCCGGTGTGGAGATGAGCACTAAGGGCTTGATGACTGTCAAACAAAAAGTAGTTGAAGAACTACAGGGGAGCTAGAGCCTGAAACAGAATGCAGTCCTCTCAGAAAGGGAAATGTGTCAAAATACCAGAGACAACGGCGCTGGCAGTAACCCCACTACCACATCGCCTACACTAGCCCCTACCACAGAGCTGCTCACCCCAAGTGGAAACTTTGTCTTAAGTAGAGTCTGCTTATAAGGGGAAAAAAAAAAAATCAATGAAAACCATGGTAAGGAGCATCATTTCAAAAGGCTAGTCCAGTATCTTAATGACATGTAGTGGAAAAGTGAATGAAATCAGCCTCATCATTAGGCTTGTGCGATCTTACGGCCTGTTCTTTAGAGAATCATTCCCCACGAGGTATGCAAAAACTAAAATATATGGGCCAGTTATTTCTTCCATTTGAATTACAATCACTTCTTGGCCTTTTGGCTAAGATCAACCACGATATGAATTATAATCACCTGAAGGGAGTCTCGAAGCTATTTGAAGAATAAAGCAGATTATACAACGTGGCGCACTCAACACAAAGCGACCAGGGGCTTTTGGTTTGTCTGTTTCAGTGTTTGGAAACTCGGGATATCGGGACAAACCTGGGGAGGAGCTGGCTTCGTCCTCCCTCTTATTCATTCCACACACGCAGCTAGCTGGTCTCTGGGTCTCACGGAGTCTATCCTCTCAATGCAGCAAACCCATGCTCCCTCTTCAACCCCAACCCTGCTTTCCTTACTGAACACGCTCCTGAATCAAGGCTGGGCAGCGTCTGCGGACTCCCTGCTGGCTCTTCCTCCAGCCTTCCTCTGGCCAACATCCCCCTCCACCCGTCCCACCTCTAAAACAGTCCTGTTAACAATGGCATTGTTATTACCTCACTGTCCCTCGGAAGTCTTCAACAGTATTCAGGAAAGAATCGGAACTTCTGAGCACAGCAAAAGAGGTCATTGCGATCCGGTACTGCTGTCGTCCCCAGCTCTACACAGCGAACACCCACTGTCTGGAGCCCCTGGTGCTACCCACCCCAGGGCGGGCCTCTCTCCCTCCTGGTCAGCACACAGTTCTCTCTCCTGGAACTCCCCCTCCTCCAACTCCACCCTCCCCTTTCTTAGCTCCTTCCTTCTCCTCCAGTAACAGCTCCCAACTCCTCTCTGCCCGGAACCTTCCAGGTGTGGCCTTGGCCAGCAAGGCACATGCCCACAGTATTAGAATGAAACACATGGTCACTACTCTCCACCACAGAAGGAATGACCCGACTTTTCCCAAGAGATAACAAGAAAACTTGGATTTGTTTAAATTTAGAAATCCAATATAAACTTTAAAAATACGTAAACTAATAGACCTACCAAATACCATCACCAACATTCTTTGTCAAAAATCGGGTTTCAAATTAAACTGAGTATCATTTAAATAGAACCTATTGTTTTCAGTAAATAAACTATCAGTAGTAGTACAACTGTTGATACTTAATGGTTTATATTTATTTTTTATTTTTAACAGAGATTTTTTACTGTAGGGCACATGCACTCACTAGAAAAAGAGAGAGACAGAAAGTGAGAAATCACCTCCAGGGGTGGGGGGATGGCCATGCCCCCATCCCTTCTCCTCCATTCTCCTTCAGAACTCTGGGTATGCACACACATACATGCCCAGTGTGAGTTTCAAATCGCCAGGTCCAGGACTTGAGCCGCAGTTGACTAGGTGGGAGCCCAGCAACATAACCATTATGCCATCTGCTGGCCCTGATGGTTTTAATTCCTTAAACATTTCAAGCATCAATACAAAATTCTTGGCAATATTATGCCACAAAAATTATAATTTTTTTCATAAAAATATGAAATTTTGAAGGGTTTACAAATTATTTTTCTAAAATATTTTTAAGGTTTTTTGTTTTTTGTTTGTTTGTTTTTGTTTTTTGGGGGGGTTTTTTGCCATAGAGTATGTGTGCTTGCCAGAGACACAGAGATAGAAAGGGAAAGTGAGAAATCACCCCCCTGAAGGGGATGGCTATGCCACAATCCCTTCTCCATCCTCCTGGGATTTGGGGAACACACCCACATGCGCCCGGAGTGATTTTCAAGCCTCCAGCTCTGGGACTCAAACTGCACTCAGCCATGAGGGAGTCCAGTGCCTTAACAACCACACCATCTGCTGGCCACAATTTTTCTAAAGTTCTTAAAGAAAGAAGGAGCTTTAAGGTCATGAACTCCTTAGCACAACTCCACCTTTCAGTGGAGGTCATTCACATAGGCTCCAAAACCTGAATAATCAGAATCAAAGTCATTATTTATAATGTTAATGCGTCAAGGTATATCGCAGATTTAACTTCTGAGAGAGCCTGACAGTTACTCACCAATATCCTTTCTCTCTCTTGCCTCCTCAGTAACAGAACCCTTCCATTTTAACAGGGCACATGGCAGACCACAGTAGAGAATTCGTTTCCCGTTCCTTTGCAACTACACACAGGCATGAGACCAAATACTGGTCAATAAAGGCTTTGCAGAAATGCTAGGGACAATTCCAGGGGCCTTCCTGCTGCCTGGACTAGCCACGGCCACCCAGAGCGGCAAAGATGAGGCCACAGCCCTCAGACCGCAGCACGCTGAGGGGAGAAGCCAGATGGCTGGGGCTGAGGGGAGAAGCCGGGACGGCTGGGCTTCTGTCTGGGGGATAAGGAACAAACATCTATCTTGTTTCAACGATGATTATTTAGGATTTCAATTACATGGTCAGCTGAACCTATCCTTCCAATGATTTCTTCTCTTGGATAAAAGCATCAGTAATGGCTCAGCCTATGGCCTGGTGGTGGTACAAGGAGCTGGATCCCGCATGGTCAACCATGCAGTTCAAGTCCCAGACCAAGCAGCTTGAAAAACTTGCTGCCTGTATGTGATGTGTGCCCAAAATCCTGCAAGGAGAGAGAAATGGAGAAGAGACTATGGCAGGGCCGTGCCCCACGTGGGGTGCTTTCTCCCTCTCTGTCTCCAGTGAGCACAGGCACTCTCTGACAGAATTTACCTACTTACATATATAGACACTAGATACCTAGGAGCTTTAACAGGAGTGCATGTAACTCCATCAGTCACCTGGCACTGAAAATACGCTTGCTTAGCTTACAAACCTAAATACATCCAGAGAGATGGCTGAGTAAGTCGGATTTTTAATATCATCTACCCCAACTGAAACACCTCAATAAATTAAGCAAAAAGAAGAAAGTATAGAAAACAAAGAAGTGGGGGAAAAAATGCCTGTGCTGACTGCTTTTATGTCACCCTTTACGTTATCTTTGTGTCGCCCTACGCTGCAGACTGAATGTTAACATTTCTAAAACCATAAAGTATGAGCACCATGCTCCAAAGAGCACTGGCCGCTGGGTGAATTCATTCAGTGGAGGTACAACTAGGGGAAAATTTTCATTAACAAGACGTAAAGTCAAAATTCTGTTCTGAACATTTTAGGCCACAGCTTACACCCAAAACAATACAGAGATCATGCAAGTACAAAATGTACGAGACCATCTAATCGTTACCTAGTCTCTCAAAACATGCCAATTCTCCTACTGCCGTGCCACGTCTGAGAAGACCGCCAACAGCAGGCATTCCACCATGCCGATACACTGGGCACTTGGTAAATGACTTCCTCTGAATTTAATAACATACCTTGACTATATGCCCATAAAACGTATCACGGCTGCTGTCACTTAGCATGGTATCGAGACGAAACAATTTCTACTACTAATCTTCTCAGAATTAGGAGCTTTGTGGGTTTGAGCTTCAACTTAAAAACTTATTTTGGGAAACTATCTGGTTCCTACTAGTCACAATATAAAAAATGTATTCTTTGTCACAATTTTTTAACGTTTACAATTTAACATTTTAAATCCAAGAAACAATTTTTTCTACAAAGATAACAAATCAACAAGATTAACATAAATCACAGTCTCTATGCTTATCACTTCTATCTGGTTTATTTTTATCTTTTTTTTTAAATTACATTTAATCACTCTACATCTTTACAACGTACAACACAAATACAGTGCATATTAATCAAGTCAAAGATATTACTGTACACATTATCATCAACAGGTAACTTTTCATTTTTGTGTCTGATAAA
The DNA here is from genome assembly GCF_000334495.1 of Tupaia belangeri chinensis. Taxonomy (NCBI): domain Eukaryota; kingdom Metazoa; phylum Chordata; class Mammalia; order Scandentia; family Tupaiidae; genus Tupaia; species Tupaia belangeri. The sequence goes on along the minus strand of NW_006159504.1, from coordinate 6,106,191 downwards.
TGTTTTTGTCTTTATTTTCCTGATCAACCGGAGACTAGAGGAAAGAGGTGGACAGAAGCGGATGGGCGGGAGCGGCTCAGGGAAGAAATGCTTAATGGACTTAATGTAAAGTTCTGTGGAAATGACGCATAATGAGGGAGCCTTGATTTCTTGCATGAATGCAAGAAATACTCCGAAAAGCCGTACTGTATGCTTTAGAGATGTGCAATTAAATAAGAAATCAGAAAATTTTATTAATTTCAAAAACAGTAAATCATGACCATCATTCTACTACCAAGTCATTCTATAATCAAGAGAAACTTCAAAATACTATTTAAGGAACAGGGGACCAAACAACTAAAATCATCTGCTATCACCAGCAAGTAACTTCTGTGTACTGAAAACTCCAAAGCATTAAAAAAAAAAAAAGTATAAGACATACAATTTCAAAGAAACAAATGATTGGGACCAACAGTTGGTGTAATGGCTATGTCACTGGACTCCCATGTAGTCAACTGCAGTTCAAGTCCCAGACCCAGTGGCTTAAACATGTCGGGCACGTGTGCGTGCGTGCCCAAGATCCCGAGAGGAGAAGGGATTGCAGCGTGGCCATCCCCCCTGGGTGATGATTTCTCACTTTCTGTCTCTCTGTCTCTCTCTGTTTTTCTGGGGAGTGCACACGCCCTAAAGCAAAAGCCTCTCAAAAAAAAAAAGAGAGAGAGAGAGACAAATGATTAAAAAGTTTTTTTTTTTAATATAGGCACATGAGGAAGAAAAAACAGGTTTTGAAATTGCTAGCTATGAATTACTACTTGTAAAAAAATTTTAAATGGATATTTACTATATGTTTACTATAGGTTTTTTTAATACTTTCCATGACTACATTTAGTATAAATTATATAATTCATTTAGCTGAGCAAAGTGGAAGACTCGTCTCATGAGTTAAAAAGCCAAGATACTGGGGTTGGCAGGTGGTATGGTGGTTGGGGTGCTGGTCTCCCACACAGCCAACAGTGGTTCAAGTCCTGAACCTGGCGGCTTGCTGTCTCACTTTCTCTCTCGTCAAATTTTAAAGTAATAATAATAGTAAATAAAATATAAAATAATTCTTTTTTAAAATGTTAACACAAAAAAGAAGCAAATGCTATTAGTTGACTCTGTAAAATGTGAGGGCTTTATTAACAAGTGTATTTATTTTTTTTAAATACTTATCACTCATACTGTTTACTCCTAAAAAGACTTGGGAAGATGCTTCACTTCGGGCTTCGAAGTCAGGCGGGGTTCATTCTTCCTCAGGAGTGACTTTCCTGCCACCGAGGAGGTGAGTCACTTTCCCTGTCAGCAGCAGAACGATCACTGAAACCTAGCCGAGGTAGGGAACGGGGGTGGGAGGCAGATCTCGCCATCCACAGAGCCAGGAGCAGCAGGCAGTGATTAAACAAGTGAAGAGAAGGGCACGGCCAGGCCATCGGCCAAGTGGGGTCGGGCCATCAGACACCAGGTGGGCACAGGCCAGGAGCGGCTGATTGCTGGGGCCACCTTGTGTGCTGCCACCTTCCACACAAAAGCCAGGGCGTGGGAGGAACAAAGGAGACAAGAAGCTGGGGGAGTAAATCATTTGGCAAACTGCAGACTTGGTAGCTACAGCTGAGCCAGAAATGGCAAGGACTTGGGGAAGAAAGAAAAAGGAAGAATCGGTACCGAAAATTACAGACACCAACAATGAGCTTGAGATGCGATGGGAGAGGGGTGAGCTGCAGAGCAGGGGTATCTGGGTGGCCAAGAGCCCCTGACGCTGAAGCCCCACCGTGCTGGGGAGCAGCACAGGCAAGACCCCAAGCACGCAGATGAGCAGCCTAATGGAGTGACACCAAATTTAGGATCTGGGGTTGCATAAACCTAGGTTCAAACCCGACTCCCACAGACAGGGGAACCCGGCCAAGCCCTTGGCCACCCTCAGGCCCTGGAGTTCGTACTTACAGACATGAGAACAGTGATCTCGACTCTGCTGAACTACAGGAAGGTTACACAGACAGTGAGTGCTCCCTTCACGGTTTCAGGAATGTGGACTCTTTCCTCCCGTGGTCCAGGATAAGACTGTCTCACTCCAACCCATTCGTCCCTTGCTGCACACAGGAGAGCTGACAGACACTGGCGCACACGTGGGACATTTTCGAAGAATCGTACTGCCCCCTACTCACTACCGAGAGTCCCACCTCCATCCCTAAATTACAAGCCCAGAAAATGGCAAGTGCAATCTGTAGGGGCCAGCCGTGGCAGCACAGCAGTGGCCATGCCGGATCCCTAGGGGAGACTCCGACTGGTTCCTGGGCCGACCTGCACATGCTGGGCACGTGTGCATGGTCCATGATCCTGCCTGGCCGGGAAGGCTGCGATGAGGACTGCGGCCTGAGACTCTGTTCAAGGTGCTCACAGATCCCTCTCTCTTAAGAAGAAATAAAAACTTAAAAAACACAATTTTTGCTTAGGGCTGCATTTTAGTGTAGCACTTAAGTCCTATACATAGGAACTGGATACTACGTGCACAACTGCAGGTCAAATCTCAGCCCTATCAATCGGGAAAACATTCTAGATGTGTGTGTGTGTAGGTGCCTGGATCCCTGATGGGAGGAAGGAACGGAAGAAAAGGATTATGGCACGGCCACATCCCCAGGGGGCGCTATAATCTCATATCAGAAGTAGTGGTGTGGTGGACAATCCCAACTAAGTGCCTTTCCTAAGCGAGCAGCCCATCTCTTCAGCACCTACCCCCAACCGCACCTGGCCCTTGACTACCCCATCTCTCCCAGTCTCTTGAAGACCACAGGCAAGGAACGGGGAGAACTGGGCTGGTCCCAGGTCCTGCAGGAAGGGAGCCTGTCCAGGTGCTGTTCTCGGGAAGTCCTTCAGAGCACTGAGAAGTGGGCCTCCGTCGGGTACCCGTGTAGGTCTTCCCACACTGCTTCACTCGCAGGTAAAGCAGAGATGCCCGGCCAATGGACAGGACAGGCAGGAGGAAAAGGAAGGACCAGGAAGGACACACCCAAACTGAGACACTAAACACGGCAAGC
>NW_006159504.1:6074050-6101214 GCF_000334495.1 Tupaia belangeri chinensis | reverse complement strand
GAGCAGCACAGGCAAGACCCCAAGCACGCAGATGAGCAGCCTAATGGAGTGACACCAAATTTAGGATCTGGGGTTGCATAAACCTAGGTTCAAACCCGACTCCCACAGACAGGGGAACCCGGCCAAGCCCTTGGCCACCCTCAGGCCCTGGAGTTCGTACTTACAGACATGAGAACAGTGATCTCGACTCTGCTGAACTACAGGAAGGTTACACAGACAGTGAGTGCTCCCTTCACGGTTTCAGGAATGTGGACTCTTTCCTCCCGTGGTCCAGGATAAGACTGTCTCACTCCAACCCATTCGTCCCTTGCTGCACACAGGAGAGCTGACAGACACTGGCGCACACGTGGGACATTTTCGAAGAATCGTACTGCCCCCTACTCACTACCGAGAGTCCCACCTCCATCCCTAAATTACAAGCCCAGAAAATGGCAAGTGCAATCTGTAGGGGCCAGCCGTGGCAGCACAGCAGTGGCCATGCCGGATCCCTAGGGGAGACTCCGACTGGTTCCTGGGCCGACCTGCACATGCTGGGCACGTGTGCATGGTCCATGATCCTGCCTGGCCGGGAAGGCTGCGATGAGGACTGCGGCCTGAGACTCTGTTCAAGGTGCTCACAGATCCCTCTCTCTTAAGAAGAAATAAAAACTTAAAAAACACAATTTTTGCTTAGGGCTGCATTTTAGTGTAGCACTTAAGTCCTATACATAGGAACTGGATACTACGTGCACAACTGCAGGTCAAATCTCAGCCCTATCAATCGGGAAAACATTCTAGATGTGTGTGTGTGTAGGTGCCTGGATCCCTGATGGGAGGAAGGAACGGAAGAAAAGGATTATGGCACGGCCACATCCCCAGGGGGCGCTATAATCTCATATCAGAAGTAGTGGTGTGGTGGACAATCCCAACTAAGTGCCTTTCCTAAGCGAGCAGCCCATCTCTTCAGCACCTACCCCCAACCGCACCTGGCCCTTGACTACCCCATCTCTCCCAGTCTCTTGAAGACCACAGGCAAGGAACGGGGAGAACTGGGCTGGTCCCAGGTCCTGCAGGAAGGGAGCCTGTCCAGGTGCTGTTCTCGGGAAGTCCTTCAGAGCACTGAGAAGTGGGCCTCCGTCGGGTACCCGTGTGTGTAGGTCTTCCCACACTGCTTCACTCGCAGGTAAAGCAGAGATGCCCGGCCAATGGACAGGACAGGCAGGAGGAAAAGGAAGGACCAGGAAGGACACACCCAAACTGAGACACTAAACACGGCAAGCTGAGCCAGAAAGTCACAAGGGCAGGATGAGGCGGGAAAGCCCCGTCTATGGAAAAGCACTGTGCGGGCACACTGGAACCTCTGCGAGAAACCAAGGGGCCCAGGCAGGGCACAGAGAAAGTCCCCACCTTGCTTCTTGCCTGCTCTCAGCTCCCATTTCAGGGGACCTGAGCTTCTGCAAGCATGAGATCTCGTGAGCCACCAGTGTCTTGGTAACACATCTCCCCGCAGTTAGGCTAACCTGAGTAAGATTTTCTTGTTTCTTCTAAATGAACCAGCGCTAGGGAAGAAAAAAAATTAGAAAAAAGTTCAGGCAGAAGTGAACTAAGGTACTCTCCTAATAGGGTCGATTACACTCCTGTTTGTTCTGGTGGAACTGCCAGTGGCTAACTTGTTTCAATAATTTTATCATGTCACTATTTCTTAGCTAAATGTACAACAACTTCTGACAATCTACTAAAACACTAAAAAGATTTTTTTATATTACATTAAAATAAATTTTTTAACCTATTCAATATTACCAAAAAAGTAAGATAATACACCAGAATAAGATAAAATAGTTCTTAGTTTAATAACATATACTTAAGAGAAAAATACAAAATTGTTGTAGGTTATCAAAAGACAATGAATTGGGGACCAGCAGTTAACGTAATGGCAATGTCGCTGGACTCCCATGTAGCCAACCGTGATTTCAGTCCTGGACCTGGTGGCTTAAACTCACGCAGGGCGCATGTGTGTGCGTGCCCAAGATCCTGAGAAGAGAATGGAGGAAAAGGGATTGTGGCATGGCCATCTCCCCTGGGGGGTGATTTCTTGCTTTCTGTCTCTCTGTCTCTCTCTTTCTGGTGAGCGCACATGGCCTCTAGCAAAAACCTCTCCAAAAAAAAAGAAAGGAAAAAAAAAAAAGACAACGAATTGAATATATTTTACTTTAAACACAGAGTACACGAAAAATACCTTAGAAAATGCATATGTACAATTTTCCTATGTAGGTAGAACAAAACTGTACAAATAAAGGAAAGTCTCAAAATTAAACTAAAGTTTTAAGAGAGATTTTTGCTGTAGGACACGTGTGCTCACCAGAGCAACAGAGAGAGAGAGAGAAACAGAAAGTGAGAAACTACCCCTTCGAGGGGGATGGCCATGCCGCAATCTCTTCTCCTCCATTCTACTCTCGGGATTCTGGGCACGCATGCTCACATGCCTGGTGTGAGTTTGAACCCACCAGGTCCAGGACTTGAACTGCAGTCGACTACGTGGGAGTCCAACAACATAACTATTACGCCATCTGCTGGTCCCTAAACTAAATGTTTTCCTAATATTACTTACATGCTAGCCATGAACACAGAACCACACCAAATCTCATTCATTTATGTCTACTAGTTAAAGCAAAAAACATGTCTGCAGTAACCTTGATATATTACAGTTTATTTTCTTAAAATTGTATTCATGTAAGAAAATATTCACTCACTCTTGGTATCCTAAATAAAATCTCTGATACTGACACCTGTTGAAAGCTTGGTCAGAAGAAATTCTTCTAATAGCTTTATTACATTCATCGTAAAAACACCCTGGATGAGATCAAAGAGGTGTCATTTTCAGAAAATGGTAACTGAGATAACAAGCTGATATTGAGTCACATTTTTCTCAAATAACCACCTGAAATGAAACTTACTGAGCGTTTCTTACATGCTAGAAGGAGAGAGCAATGGAAATAAGATAAAATTCTCACTGGCTCCCAAGAGATGGCCCTAGAATGCCAAGTAGCTGGCCATTTTTGCCTCCTCTTCCCCAGTCTCCCAGTACAACCCAGACAAGACTCTTACTATCTCCGCTTAAGATCCATCTCCTATGCACTGATGAATACAGACTGCTGCATCAAATCATTACATCTATAAAAAACAAAATTCCAGGGCCAGCAGGTGGTGTGATAGTTAAGGTGCTAAACTCCCACATAGCCAACTGCTGTTCAAGTCCTGGACTTGGTGGCTTGAAAATGATGTCAGGCGAGACCAGCAGTTGGCTCAATGGCTATGTCACTGGACTCCCATGTAGTTGACCATGATTTGAGTCCTTGACCCAGTGGCTTAAACTCACGCCGGGCGTGTGTGCATGTGTGCCCAAGATCCTGAGAGAAGAATAGAGGAAAAGGGATTGTGGCAAATCATGCCAGGCATGTGTGCATGTGTGCCCAAAATCCCAGGAAGAGAATGGAGGAAAAGGGACTTTGGTGTGGCCATCCCCCTTGGGGGGGTGATTTCTCACTCTCCCTGTCAATGTCTCTCTGGAGAGTGTATGTGCCCTATGGCAAAAACCCTTAAAAAAAGAAAAAGACATTTTGCAACCTTTGTAGTAATAACGCTCAAATAACCGGGAGAGTTTGTTGGGAAACGTGAGCCAGCATCCGGCTGTCTGAAAGTCATGATGCACTTCACAGAGAGATGAGTCACGGCTTCCGACGGCCCAATACTTACAGTCTCCGAGGACCTCCACAGATTACTTCTCATTACAAAGGGGGAAAAGTTCCATCTAAAAAACACCACTATGACCAAGTAATGAAAGTTAACACCACCAAAACAGAGTAAACTGACCTAGGAGGTTCCTGATGGAAACACAGAGGAGGACCCCACGTCCCTTCTGTGGTGTTTCAGACAGAAATGCGTAACTCGAATCACCCCGAGGAAACATCAGGTGCACCCGAGCTGAGGGACAGTCTACAAAGCAACCGCCTCATAGTCTGGAGACACCAATGTTAACAAACACCGAAGGACTGTTCTGCTGGAAGGAGACCGAAGAGGCTCAACGAAACTGACCTACGACCCTGAGTTTACCAAAACATGTTTGCCAGTAGAAAGCACTGTAAAGAACAGACCGCAGCATAGCTGTATCACAGTTATGTAAGGGGATGTTTCTCTTAGAAGAGCCCCCTGCCGGAGGGTTCACGGTGGAAGGGACACGACTCATTTACTCTCAAGTATTACGCTGTCAGGGAAGTCGCGATTCCCGGTGACCCAATAGTTCAGGAAACGACAGGGGGAAAGACAACACGCAAATGCTGCGAAATCAACAACCAGTGAGTCTAGGTAAAATGTACACCATCCCTGTGTCTGTACCGTCCCCGCGTCTGTACCGTCCCCGCGTCTGTACCGTCCCCGCGTCTGTACCGCCCCGTGTCTGTACCGCCCCGTGTCTGTACTGTCCCGTGTCTGTACCGTCCCGTGTCTGTACCGTCCCGTGTCTGCACCGTCCCGTGTCTGTTCCATTCGTGCACCTTTTTGGTAGATGGAATACTTCTCAAAGAGTTAAGAAGCAGCCCAAACCTCACAAGAACAGTCTTCTCACAGTTCCCTTTCCCATCACGACCAAGAGGACGAAAGCCCTGCACCGCGGACGGGGAGCAGGAAGGCTGACGGGCCCTGGCTTTCTCACCGCCTTGCTGAGCTCTGTACCAACTCTGGACTTGCCAACATGCTGAGTTCCCGTGACATGAGAAACAGAAACTGTTACTTATTGTTTTAAAACTTCTAAAAGAAATTCACCTGGCATGTAGACTGCATGACTATGTTAAATCTTCCTGAAATACCAGGACAATATATGTGACTTCAGAGGTGGCCTTCTGGAGCTGGTTCAGCACTGCTGTGCTGCAGATCTCATTCCATTCACCCACCTGTACTCACGTCTCAACCCGGCTCTCCTCACTCCTCCGTCCCCTGTGCTCTTCCCACTCCTGCTATCCCCCATTCCACTCTCCCCTGTATGCAAAGGAATCATTTAGCGTCCACTAAACAGTGAGAATATACAAAGAAAAACATATGGGCAACAGGCACATGAAAAATGTTCAACATCACTAGTCAACAAGGGACTGCAAATCAAAACCATGATGAAGGGTTACCTCCCTGTTAGAACGACTATTACCAAAACACAAAGAATGACCAGTGTGGACATAGTCATGGAGGAGGAGGGACGCGGGTGCACTGTTGGTGGAGATGTAGAGTGTACAGCCAGCACGGAAAACAGTACGGAGGTGCCTCAAAAAACGAGAACTACCTTATGACCCAGTAATCCCACACTGGGTGCATGCCCCAGGGAGGGGAGATCAGGATGGCAGAGAGGTATCTGCACCCCTTTGCTGACTGCAGCACTGTCGCAGTAGCTAAGATACAGACTCAACCTAAGGGCCTGACAGCCGGTGCATGGATATGAAATGCAGTACCCTACACAAAGGAGCATCACTCGGCCAGTAGAGGAGGAAAGCCAGTCACTGGCGGCAACACGGACAACGGCGGCGGGAACAACACTAAGTGACATACGCCAGGCACTGAAGACAAGCACTCGCTACCGTACATGCGTTACCGGTCCTTCAAATCCCAATTCAGGGATTCGGCCGTCTCAGAACTGGTCCTAATCAAATAAAATCAAACACGAACTGGATCCACAGAGCCTTACACTGTGTGGATTTCACACACTGTGTGTGAAATCTGCATTGCTCTTATAGGTTAATATAAAGTGCGCAGACTCCATTAACCGTCGGGGTTATTTTCTTCATTACCAAAATGCTCATCAACCTCTTCTAAATCTTGAAGTAGGCTGGTACTTCGCAGCCATCTAAATTGATGCCATGCTAGTATTTCCATATCAGCTGCACGAGTAGTAACAGCACAGCCTAGAGGGACATCTCTAACTTGTGAAGCAGAAGCGACTTTACACCGAGCGACTGTCAATGACTCAACTGGTGCTGAGACGACAGCTGTGAAGCATTCCTCTTTACCTGGAATTGGTTTCGGTGTTTTTAAATGCAATTGTTTTTGTTTTTTAAAAAAATAAACAAACCATACAACACTGAAGACATTTTCAGAAGTTCCTCTGCCAAACATATCATAAACAAAATGTGGGAAATTCCAGACAACCAAATTTTCTAAATTAATTCTGGAAAATTTTAAACCTGGAAATGTAATGATGTATTTATTAAAATCATATCAGGATCAGCAGTGAGTGTAATGGCTATGTTGCTGGACTCCCACGTAGTAGACCGCAGTTCAAGCCCTGACCTGGTGGCTTAACCTCATGCTGGGCACGTGTGCGTGCGTGCCTGCCCAAGATCGTGAGAGGAGAATGGAGAAGGGGTTTCAGCGTGGCCATCCCCCCAGGGGGTGATTTCTCACGTCTGTCTCTGTCTCTGTCTTTCTGGTAAGCGCAGGCGCCCTATAGCCAAAACCTTTTTTTTAAAAAAAAATAAATAAAATCACATCAAATGTCTTAGTAACATGATTATAATTGCTAAAAGGTGAAAACACACAAGGACATTTTTCATCAACAACTCGGTTCATAAGTAACTGTTTCAGTTACTGTATTTATGGCTACGTACTTACAGCATGACTAAGATACCCAAACAGAGACAGACATCAGGGAGCAAAACCGTACTACCCACACCCTAGGCTTACGTTTTTCTCTATTATAATAATTTACCTATAAATAAAAGACCTAGCGAAAAAAATACTCTTATAACTTATTATTCTGCTTGAAAAGGGTTGGAAAAAATTCAGAACACAAATAGAAAATTCTACATGAGATTTTCTACCTACAAAATTCAGTGTTTCTTTCCTGAAGTCCTGAGCTGTCCATATGCACATACTGTTGCTTCTGAATTAGAGCTGATTACATTTAAAATCATTCTGTAGGAGAAAAATTATGACATTTTATGATGTTAAATTATAAAATACGAACTGGAAGTAGATATAAAAGATCTCTAGAGTAAGATGTCATTGTTTATAAATTTTACCAAATTAATGAATATAAAAACAGAGCATTGCTCAAAGAAAATTAAGTGAGGGACCAGCAGGTGACATAGTGGTTAAGGCACTAGACTCCCATGTGGTCGACCACGGTTGGCATCCTGGACCATGCGGCTTGAAACTCACACTGGGCACATGTGTCTATGTGTCTGAGAGGAGAATGGAGAAGAAGGGATTGTGGTGTGGCCATCCCCTCTGGGGGGTTATTTCTCACTTTCTGTCATTCTGTCTTTCTCTGTCTCTCTGATAAGTACATGTGTCCTATAACAAAAATCGCTCAAAAAGAAAAAAAAAACAAAATAGGTGAGTCAGCCTCATGGCCTCATAGTTAAGAGAGCCGGATCCCACAAGGCTGACTGAGTGATTCTAATCCTTGTCCCAGTGGCTTGGGAAACACCAGGACCATGTGTGTATATGCCAAAACACCAAGATGGAGCAATGGAGTGGAAGAGACTGTAGTGTGACCATGCCCCATTATGGGGGAGGGGTGAGAGAGAAGGATTTGGGGGGTGTGCTACCCCTTCCTCCCTCTCCCCCACCACAAAAGTACATTCTTAGGCAATTTTAAAAAATTAAGAAGAGGGGTGCATCAGGAATGGCACAGCAGGAGCAGAAAGACTGAAAAGCTGTGTGTGCCATTTGAAAAGAGGCCTGAGTACAGCCGGCCTCCCCGAGGCTGCCTGAGCTGAGGGCACGCCCTGTGTGCCACTGTCACCTCCCTCCCCCACCACTGCCTAGCCACGTCAGGGTTATTTGCGATCCTTTACTCCACACATAGATGTCAAGTGGAAGGGGCAAAACGCTGACTACCCTAAGACCTACAATTCAAGGAAATAATTTTGAAATCAATCATAAAATCATGGAAAAGAATCAAGTTTTTTCTAGTTAAATAACTCTAAACATCATGTCATGTAAACTCAAATCTATCTCTACATTATCAAGAGACTTAATATTTAGCTCCTTTTGATTTCTGATTCTTTTATAAAAGAATCAAAATTAAGACTCATAACCAACCCAGCACCATGATTTCATAAGTATCCAATTTACAATTAAAATGTAATCTTGATGGGACCAGCAGATAGCATAATGGTTACCTCGCTGGATTCCCATATTGTTAACTGCAGATCAAGTCCTGGCCCCAGCAGCTTAAAACTCATACCAGGCTGTGTGCATGCGTGTCCAAGACCCAGAAAAGAGAATGGAGGAGAAGGAACTGTGGTATGGCCATCCCCCCAGGGGGCGATTTCTCACTTTCTGTCTCTCTGCTGCTGTCTTTCTGGTGAGCGCACATGCCCTATAGCAAAATCTCTCCCCGAAATATCTTCAAATTGCTCTAAAGTTTTACACACACACACCATAAGTATATATATATATATCCATATCATTCTCCAAAGTGGTTGTACTAATTTACATTCCCACCAACAATGCAGAAGGCTTCTCTCTTCACCACAGCCCCTCCAGCACTTCTAATTATTTCTTTTTTTTTTTTTTTTTTTAGCCATTCTGACTGGGGGTGAATGTATCTCACTGTGGTTTTGATTTGCATTTCCCTTGTGACAAGAGATGTTGAACATGTTTTCATATTCCTTTTGGCTGTTTCGTACGTCTTCCTTGGAGAATTGTCTGTTCAGTTCATTTTTCCCATCTTTTAATTGGATTTTTTTAATATAAGCTCTTTGAGTTCCCTGTATATTCTGGTTATCAGTCCCTCATTTGAGGTTAGTTTGCAAATATATTCTGCCACTCTGAGGGTTCTCGCTTCACTCTAGCTATTATTTCTTTTGCTGTCCAGAAGCATGGTAAGCCTCATGTAGTCCCACTTGGCTATTTTTGGGACTACTGTCCATGCTTTGGGAGTCTTCTTTAAGAAGTCTTTGCCTACACCAAGATCTTTAAGAGTTATCCCTGTTTTCTAAGTTTCCTGAAGAAAAACACAAATGTTAACTTTATAATAGTCAAAATTATAATTCGGCCTAATATATGGAAACCTGAAGAATAATCAAACATCTAAAAATCGATCAAGGTAAAAAAGTCAAAGAAATGTGAGCTGGAAATGTGAATGCATGGCCGAGGAGCAGACAGCAGCTCTGGACAGCACCCAGGGAAGTCGCTGCCACCAGTAGTCAGACAGAACTTAACTTCTCTTTCATGTGTGATGAGGTTGTGTGTGTGTATGCATGTACATATGACTGTGAATCAGGGTAATAGAAATAATCTTTTCTCATGGAAAAGAGAATTAAAGTACAAGCTTATTTTGGTGCAAAACATTCTGAAACCTACGTATAGCTTTTTCTATGACCTTTTTAAAACTCTCTGGAGAGAGGGAGTGTTGCGTGTGTGTTCAGACATGCTCATGCACCAACCTCCTGCCTCAGCCTCCCAAGTAGCTGGAACTAGAAGCACATGCCACCCCGCCCGGCTTTTAGGTGAACTGAATCCAGGCCTCCCTTGTGGCGTCAACCAGGGCACACTACCGCAGCTGAGCCCATGATTATATTTTCATTATTTTCAACAATTTTACTCACTAAAATGGTAGTTTTAGTGGAGTACTAAAATACACCATTTATAAAAACTCATTTTGATTTAAATCAAAACAAACATGCTTAGAGACAGTGTAGTTAACTATGTTTTCGTTTTCTGCCTGACATAAAAGTCATCAACTCCAAAAGAACTTTGTAAGACTCGATTATTCCATATTTTTAGAACACAATAGCACATTTTGAGTAAAAAAGCTTCTAGTTTAGGTAAGCAGTAATGCAGTCTTCACCTGCCTGGTTTAATAAAGACAGCTAGGTAACCTGCATGAAGATACTGATCCAAACCCCTTCTACATTTTGGAATAGCCTTTGCAGAATATTCACTTCCCTCATAGTACTTTATTTAATCTCCTGTTAATGTGGTACTGAAAGAAACTGCTATAACTTGAGTGATTTTCATTCTCTGGCAGGCAGAGGATAGAGATCTGTAAGTCACAACAACATGGAGGTCACATTTGAATCTAATATCCCTTCAAATTCAACTTTCCTTATGAAGAAGAAATAGAAAAACACTGACACTGAGCTTCTCCGCTCATGTGAAGGACACTTATCACAATTAAAACATTAAAGTTAGAATAGCTTGGCACATAATTAGAGACTGGGAGAGAAAAAGATGTTCTCTCATTAGCTAGACAAAGATAATGAGCAAACGAACCAGTTTCTGTCTATACTGATATTCGCTCTTCTTTTTGTAATCAAATATGGATAAAATGTACTATGAGACTAAGCCATTTCTGAATTCAAGAAAAAAACTCAAATCTAAATATTTCATCTTTAACACATGATTATGTATAAACAATTCTCAACCAAAATGTTTTCCCCGTTGGAGAAAAGAAAACCTGTTTCATACGTGTTTTTTCTTTGTATGAGACACAGACATTAAAAATTAACTAAAGGGGACCAGCAGTTAGCATTAATGGCTATGTCGCTGGACTCCCATGTAGTCGACCGTGGTTTGCGTCCCGGACCCGGTGGCTTAAAACTCACACCGGGCGCATGTGCGTGCGTGCCCAAGATCCCGAGAGGAGAATGGAGGAGAAGGGATTGTGGCGTGGCCAGCCCCCCTGGGGGGTGATTTCTCGCTTTCTGTCTCTCTGACTTTCTCTGTCTGTCTGGCGAGTACACACACCCTATAGCAAAAACCTCTCAAAAAAAAAAAAAAAATTTAAGGAAAATCCTAAACTCACCAACAAACTCTTTAAAAGAACTACTAAAATGAAATGGCTTTTCATTAAGAAGACAAGAATTACATTTCAGCTACTCTAATTTCAACAAAGGAAAAATAAAACTTTCACAGAAACTTTAGACAAATATCTCGCAAATATAAGCTCACTCGTTCCAACAGCCAAAACTCTATTGAATGCCATCATTCTTTAATTCCATGAAAGGCATAAACTTCCTAAGAGATATCGAATTTTAAATAATTTATTAAGGATAAAAAAAATCTAGCCTGGGGTAAAGTGAAACGAAGAGAGAAATTTAGTGAAGTATTCTACGTTTTACTGACAAACTGGAGGTTTTTCTCTCCCACACTTAAAAAATACATTAAAAACTATTTTTAGAGTCCCCTTTTTACACTGAGGATTTGAAGATTTCAAAGAAAGAAAGAAAGAAAGAAAGAGAGAAGTTCTCAGCCCATCAAGCACTGCCAGAACAGCCTCTGAAATCTACCATCCAGCCCCGGCCCCTGCCTAGCTACCTAGCCCACCATGAGAGGCCACCGAAGTGCTCCTCTTGCTTCACACTACCCCTATACAAGCCATTTCAGAGTAGCCAGAGAGATCTTTTTAAAACACTAATCAGACCGTCATTCCTCCTCTAGAAAACCTTTCGATGGCTTTCAATCCATCTTACAAAAAGACAAGACTGAAAAGTTATCGGTGGAGGACTTACATGGTAAAAACCTTAACTTGATGGATTTGCAGCACATGCATGCTTTGAAAAACCCTACTGGGCACAGCAGGTGGCACAGTGGTTAAGGCACTGGACTCCCACATGGTCTACTGCTTTTTGAGTCCCAGACCTGGTGCCTGAAAATCACACTGGGCACATGTGCATCGTGCATGTCCAAAATCCAGGAGGAGAATAGAGAAGGAACTGCAGCATGGCCATTCCCCGTAGGGAGTGATTTCTCACTTTTCCTCTCGCTACGTCTCTCTCTCCGGCAAGCACACACACCCTATGGCAAAAACCTTGAAAGAAAAAATGAAAAACCATATATATGCTATAGAGATATATAATGATTAAATGTAAATTTTAAAAGAAAAAGTTACATAAAACAATTTGAGAGTCAAATGCTAGCCTTGCAGACCCTGCAGATCAGGTGCTGCCTGCCTTTCCTCAACCAAACTTTCCCACTCTGGCACTTTCACCACCCTTTGAGTCCCTCAACCTGGGCCCTGGCACGAGGGCCAGACAGTTATTCACAGCGGGGGCGATCAGCAGACCACACGATGCTCACCAGCACGCCTGGTCTCTGCCCACTGGGTGCTCGTAGCAGCACTACCCCAAGTGCCACAATCAAAATCATGTTTCCACACACGGCTTTCATGAGCGAAGCCCACTCCTGCTTCAGGGCCTTCTCCTGCCTCGTTTCCTTGAACACGTTAGCCCCAGGAACGGCACTGGATGGCTGGTTCCTCATCAGCACCGTCTCAGCCTCACTGCTTTGGCCTCCTTTGAGAGGCCCTCCCTAGTCATCCTAGGTCAAGATGACCCAGTACCATCACATCTGCAGTCCCACGCCGAACCTATCAGGGGACAAAGGAGGTGCTCAAAAGCGGTAAAAAGGGCACACATGTCAGAAGAGTGCCAGAGGAGGACCAGCGTATCTAAACAGGCTGCCACGGCGGCACCCGGCTGGCCTGCCCCGCTGCGTGTGCCTGAATCGACATGTGCACCCGTTCTGACGCGCCGCGTCTTCTTTTAGAAGCACTGCTTGTCAGGCACAGGCAATGTATATTGTTCCTTGGGCTTTAACAAAAGCAGTCCAGTCCCTAGAGCACTCTCCCAAGGGCTGAGTAACAGACGGGCATCTCCCCATCGGAAAAGGGCTGAAAGCACAGAGCAGCCAACCACAGCCACAAGCAGCCACGCCAGAGGGGTCCTCGGTGGTGCCATCAAGTCCGCAAAGGGCTCCCCGTTATGTCTCCGCAGCTTCCCCTTCGTTCGTCTTACATAAGTGAGTGCAGGGTCAGTCATTTTGATCTCAAAAATAAAAACGAGTGAGAAAAGTGTGACACTGAATAACTTCAAAAGCAAAAAGTTACTGGGTCATCGGAAAAGTCATTCTGTATTTTTCTGTTTGTCTATGAAAAAATGTGTCATGACTTTTCCGAAAAGCCAGTATAATGAACGAAATGTGAAAGCTGAATCTGACTGATCGGTCTGTCAGCTTTTCGTGTTTTTATGTGAACTGGAGAAGTCTGTTCAGGTTAACCAGATGCTGAATAGTTAAATCTGGAAAAAGTGCAGGGCCTTGGAAGGAATTAGGAGTCGAAATGCACCCTCTTCAGCTCCAAAGGAGACAGACTCCCTATGTGACAAACGTCCTTTCTCTGACTTTGGAGTTATTTCTGACACCTCCTCTCTCAATATACTCTTTCTGAGGTCATTAATGCAGTTCATCTCTTTAAAATTAGCTCATTGCTCTGAATGAGTAAAACCTGCTTCTAGATTTTTAACCAAAATTACTAATAAATTATAAAAACAACCATCGCCAGAGTGTTCCCCCGAGAGTGTTGGTAATGGGTAACAAGAACGTGAGACCAGGGCGCGGTGCGCGAAGCCGCGACGTACCAGTTGTGCACCATGAGCTTCTGCACGGCCAGCAGGGCGTTGTAGCGGACCTGCTGGTCCTCGTGGTGCATGTGGTTCATGACCAGCTGCTTCCCGCCGAGCTGCTCGATGACCCTGTGGAACACAAGAGGCGGGGTGAGCACGCCTTCCCTCCAACTCACGCTGCTCGGAGACAGAAAGCTTCAGTGCTAAACACCAAAGTTACCAAACACGTAAGTAAACCAAGACGCACGTCTCCTGTACACCGTTCTTTCTGGGTCACAGATTGAGAGTACTCAATTATTTCTTCTGAGCAATTTCTTTTAGAATATTTTTTGGGGGAGAGGTTTTTGCTACAGGGCGCAAGTGCTCGCCAGAGAGACAGAAAGCGAGAAATCACCCCCCAGGGGGGATGGTCACACCGCAATCCCTTCTCCTCCATTCTCCTCTCGGGATCTTGGGCACGCACGTGCACACGCCCAACATGAGTTTAAGCCACTGGGTCCAGGACTCGAACTGGGGCCAACTGCAGGGGGCCCAATGACATTCTCCAACTGCTGGTCCCTCTTTTAGAATTATTCATTTAACTTTATTTATTCATTCATTTATTTTTAGTTTGACTACAGAGAGAGAGAGAAAGTGAGAAAGCAAACTATCAGGTCCAGGATTCAAACTGTGGTCGGCCATGTTGGAGTGTCCAACACCTTAACCACCACACCACCACTGGTCCTGAGTATGCAAATATTTCTCATTTGAATTCGTAATTTAAAAATCCAACTTTTACTCTCACTTCTTTTCTTTTGTTGTTGTTTTCTTTTGGCTATAGGACATGTACACTCACTAGAGACAGAGAATGAGAGGAAAAAACACCCTCCCTCCACCACGTTCCCCATCCCACAGTCTCTTCTCTCCCATTTCTCCGTCCCTTTGGTATTTTGGGCACACACACACGCGTGCCTTGTGTGTTTGCCAACCTACCAGGTCCAGGACTTGAACTGCGTGGTTGATAACGTGGGATCAGCAGCCTTAACCACCAGGCCACAGAGCCATCTTTATTCTCACTTCCTAATACAGGAAAATATCTACCTGGATAACTAACAGACGGCATTCTAGATTATAGCTTTCTAGGTAGATGAGTATTAACTTCTTTACTACTAATATTTCCGGCTTACTTAGAGTCAATACTAAACACCAACTAACATTCGAGTCCACCATGCGACAGGTAGTGTCTGAGATATGTCTCCTGCAGATAGCAGGAGACAGGAGGTTAAAGAGCACCCATGTTAATTTCCTGGAAAAAACTTGATCTCAAGATAGCTGCGCTTTCTCATAACAAGGGATATGCCACATGACTTCCCGGGCAGGGAGGTGAAGGAGAAAATGCACGTCTTCCAGAGCACTGAGACTGCGTCCTAGCATAACACCTCGCACCCTGGAAATCCACCCACGACAGACAACAAAAACAAAGTGAGCGTGGCTGTCTGCCTCATGCACAGGAAGAGGCTCTCTTCCTTCGCAATGGCGTGGTCACAAGCAGAGCTGTGGAGTCTTTTCACACTAGAGAAACAGTGTGGACTTCCCTGTCCATTCTGCATCCACCAGTTCTACCTGGTGACAGGTGACACTTTAAAGCACTAGGGCACCTGGTGACTTAAGACAAACTCAGATCAGTAAGGTATCTTGGATCCAGAAGAGAATTCAGGGCAGTCGAGGGGAGAGAGGGGCCTTCACGTAGCACCTTCTCGTATTTTAATTTTGGTTTTAAATAGCTCTTTAAAAGAGTATTGAACTGGGAACCAGCAGTTAGCGTAATGGCTATGTCGCTGGACTCCCACGTAGTCGACCGCGGTTCGTGTCCCGGACCCGGTGGCTTAAAACTCACGCCGGGCGCGTGTGCGTGCGTGCCCAAGATCCCGAGAGGAGAATGGAGGAGAAGGGATTGCGGCGTGACCATCCCCCCTGGGGGGTGATTTCTCGCTTTCTGTCTCTATGTCTCTCTCTGTCTGTCTGGCGAGCGCACGCGCCCTACAGTAAAAATCTCTCCGAAAAAAAAAAAGAAAAAAGAAAAAAAGAGTATTGAACTCAGGGAAAAAGAGTGGGCTGCAAGTATAAGCAAACCTGACTGAGCACATCCGTGCCAAGCACTGTGTTCTAGGGCGTTACCTTGGCAACACATCTGGCTCCCTAATTACTGGACATGTTACACGAGGTGAGGCATTTACCGCTAGTGAACTCCTCCCTGTCCAACAGGAAGCCCAAGGACGCCTCCTTCACAGCGCCACTGGGAAAGTTCAAGACGGGACGACTGTGTCCCTGCAGCATGGTCAGCGCGGGTCTGCTGCTGTGATGAAGATGGTGCTGAGGATACAAAGGCTGCTACCCTCAATCCAACCCTCTCGCTGCAGTCAAAGTGCTCTTCGCAAAATAATGAGTATCACTTTCCCCGCTTAAAACAATTTAGTGACTTAACAGAAGGGTCGAATCCCTTATGTGGCACCCTGGCCAGTCTCATGGAGCATCCCACACGCACTGTGCTCCAGCCCTTCTTTGCACACTGACTTCACAGCCAACAGTGCTCTCACTCCTCCGTGCAAGGCGCTCCCCGCTTCCCGCTCCCTGAAAGCATACGTCCGATCTGCAGCACCTCACAACCTCTTGTGCTTAAAACACTACACAGTACTTCAGCACTACACCTAGGTGCCAGTTTAAAGAGTGACATCACCAAAAGCTAAAAACGAAAAAAAAAAAAAAAGAAAAGAAAAAAAGGCACAGAAATGCCAACAAGATGGCATTAAATAGCATAAAAGTCTTGCTGGTCTGGCCCCATAGCCTAGTGGTTGAGGAAGCTGGATCCCACATGGCCAACTGCAGTTCGAATACTGGCCCCAGTGGTTTGAAATACACACCAAGCAAACTGTCTGTGTCTCTCTTTCACTTGCTTGCCCATAGAACAAATAAATAAGTAAATTAACTAACTTTAAAAAAAGCTCGGTAAGTATTGATTTGAAGTTTACAAATAAGTTCTAGGTCAGATCAGGTATCTGGAATGAATCTGAAACGATCGGTCTGAGAAGGCTGTCATATTATATGCAAAACATGACTGATCAACAAAGAGCTCACACACCCTTTAGGATGTATTAACGTGAGTGTGTTCCTCCATGCTGGCACAGTTCTGAACGCTTACTTTCCATCAAATGCAACCCTCACAACAAATCTACTCCCTAGCACTCTATAAGGCAGTGTCCTGGGCATTTTTAACCCATATTGCTACTCTATTTTCTCATATTACAACAATCAAAGGAAACTTAAAAGCCTTGCTTGCAGTATTAAAATAATATAATAATTCATATTTATTTGTTAAGTATTCAAACTACACTTTACTGCTCTGCACCCCAGAGTCTGGCAGGCCTTACAGAGAATGGATCATCTCAGTCTAGTGAAACGTTTTACTATAAAATAAACACACTTCTCATCTTCTCCATTCTAGATACAACAGAAACACTAATTACTTTTCAGGTTAGACGAATGCTGGCTGTCACGAACACTTGAAAAATGGTGGGCAAAGACTCCTCCACCTGGCAAATGATAAAACATCTTTAAAATAGCAGGGTATTTAAGAGTTGATTTAGAAACAGACTGGAGTACTGCTTACTAGCCATGGTTAATAGGGATAACCTTGCTAGCCGCATTTCAAAACAAGTTGAGACAAAAGCACCTGAAGCCTTCGAGTCCTGGGATCCTGGAATCGCAGAGCGTGGCTCACAAGCTCTGCGCTGGCGAGAACACTTAGGGGTGCACCAGCTGCTGAGAGAAATGTCATTTGGGAGTGAACTTGAGATCTCTCAAAAAGCACAGGACTATTTTTGTTTGTTCTAAAGTCTTTCCTCCCTGTCAATATAGTTGAAATAATTCCAATGAGTTTTTATATAAAATACGCTGATAAGGATTCTACCGTTTAGCACTCTACGTATGGCGGTGTCAAGGCGAATGAAACTACGTCACACTATGTCTAATCCCACATACCTTGCTAAAAATGCTCACGTATAATTTATACAAAGTAGATACTTTTATATCTATGTAGCAATATTCTGTAAAGAATCTAGGCCATCAATGAGCACAGAAACCATTCCTACTTTGGTCCTCTTATAATGAAGGAGGTCCTTAACGTTAATTTGTAAAAATAAAGAGGCAATTTAGGAGACCTCTAAGATGTCTAAGCACGGAAGCCCTCCGTGTGGCTAACACTGGGAGAAAGCGCAGCACAGGCCTCACTGGGCCGTGAGCTCCCTGGGGCAATCGCCCACACACGGCAGACGCTCAGTGGACCCCAGTGACTGTACAAATGACTCACTATGCAACACTCGGAATGCACATATGACGAAATGCTGTGAGCAGAATAAAACAGTAAAGAGCAAACCTTACAAGTACTTAAATGTGGGATCAGCAGATGGAGTAATGGTTACATCGCTGGACTTGCATGTAGTGAAGTTCAAGTCCCAGACCCAGTGGCTTAAAACTCTGGCCTGGTGCTTGTGCGTGTGTGCCCCAAATCCTGAAGAGAGAGTTGAGAGGAGGGGACTGCGGTATGGCCAGTGCCTCTGGGAGCTGATGTCTTGCTTTCTGTCTCTTTCTCTCCCGTGAGCACACATGCCCTATAGCAAAACTCTCTCTCTCAAAAAAATTTAAAAACCTTAAATGTGTCAGCTAGCATTCCTCAAAAATCATGTAAGTAATAAAAATATAAAGTAAAATTACCAGAAGCGGTTCCTTCCTGTCAGAGGTCAAAGAGAAATAACAGCACTCAGTGCTCCTGAGGGGACCATCAAAACGGCACACTCACATCCTGTCTGTGGGAGTGTCAGCGGGTCTACAGTGCCTCTACATCTCTAAGATGGGCCAGCTGGTGGCACGGTGGCTGGAACAGCTGAATCCCACATGGCCAGCTACAAGTGTGGCACCCTGGCCAGTCTCATGGAGCATCCCACACGCACTGTGCTCCAGCCCTTCTTTGCACACTGACTTCACAGCCAACAGTGCTCTCACTCCTCCGTGCAAGGCGCTCCCCGCTTCCCGCTCCCTGAAAGCATACGTCCGATCTGCAGCACCTCACAACCTCTTGTGCTTAAAACACTACACAGTACTTCAGCACTACACCTAGGTGCCAGTTTAAAGAGTGACATCACCAAAAGCTAAAAACGAAAAAAAAAAAAAAAAGAAAAGAAAAAAAGGCACAGAAATGCCAACAAGATGGCATTAAATAGCATAAAAGTCTTGCTGGTCTGGCCCCATAGCCTAGTGGTTGAGGAAGCTGGATCCCACATGGCCAACTGCAGTTCGAATACTGGCCCCAGTGGTTTGAAATACACACCAAGCAAACTGTCTGTGTCTCTCTTTCACTTGCTTGCCCATAGAACAAATAAATAAGTAAATTAACTAACTTTAAAAAAAGCTCGGTAAGTATTGATTTGAAGTTTACAAATAAGTTCTAGGTCAGATCAGGTATCTGGAATGAATCTGAAACGATCGGTCTGAGAAGGCTGTCATATTATATGCAAAACATGACTGATCAACAAAGAGCTCACACACCCTTTAGGATGTATTAACGTGAGTGTGTTCCTCCATGCTGGCACAGTTCTGAACGCTTACTTTCCATCAAATGCAACCCTCACAACAAATCTACTCCCTAGCACTCTATAAGGCAGTGTCCTGGGCATTTTTAACCCATATTGCTACTCTATTTTCTCATATTACAACAATCAAAGGAAACTTAAAAGCCTTGCTTGCAGTATTAAAATAATATAATAATTCATATTTATTTGTTAAGTATTCAAACTACACTTTACTGCTCTGCACCCCAGAGTCTGGCAGGCCTTACAGAGAATGGATCATCTCAGTCTAGTGAAACGTTTTACTATAAAATAAACACACTTCTCATCTTCTCCATTCTAGATACAACAGAAACACTAATTACTTTTCAGGTTAGACGAATGCTGGCTGTCACGAACACTTGAAAAATGGTGGGCAAAGACTCCTCCACCTGGCAAATGATAAAACATCTTTAAAATAGCAGGGTATTTAAGAGTTGATTTAGAAACAGACTGGAGTACTGCTTACTAGCCATGGTTAATAGGGATAACCTTGCTAGCCGCATTTCAAAACAAGTTGAGACAAAAGCACCTGAAGCCTTCGAGTCCTGGGATCCTGGAATCGCAGAGCGTGGCTCACAAGCTCTGCGCTGGCGAGAACACTTAGGGGTGCACCAGCTGCTGAGAGAAATGTCATTTGGGAGTGAACTTGAGATCTCTCAAAAAGCACAGGACTATTTTTGTTTGTTCTAAAGTCTTTCCTCCCTGTCAATATAGTTGAAATAATTCCAATGAGTTTTTATATAAAATACGCTGATAAGGATTCTACCGTTTAGCACTCTACGTATGGCGGTGTCAAGGCGAATGAAACTACGTCACACTATGTCTAATCCCACATACCTTGCTAAAAATGCTCACGTATAATTTATACAAAGTAGATACTTTTATATCTATGTAGCAATATTCTGTAAAGAATCTAGGCCATCAATGAGCACAGAAACCATTCCTACTTTGGTCCTCTTATAATGAAGGAGGTCCTTAACGTTAATTTGTAAAAATAAAGAGGCAATTTAGGAGACCTCTAAGATGTCTAAGCACGGAAGCCCTCCGTGTGGCTAACACTGGGAGAAAGCGCAGCACAGGCCTCACTGGGCCGTGAGCTCCCTGGGGCAATCGCCCACACACGGCAGACGCTCAGTGGACCCCAGTGACTGTACAAATGACTCACTATGCAACACTCGGAATGCACATATGACGAAATGCTGTGAGCAGAATAAAACAGTAAAGAGCAAACCTTACAAGTACTTAAATGTGGGATCAGCAGATGGAGTAATGGTTACATCGCTGGACTTGCATGTAGTGAAGTTCAAGTCCCAGACCCAGTGGCTTAAAACTCTGGCCTGGTGCTTGTGCGTGTGTGCCCCAAATCCTGAAGAGAGAGTTGAGAGGAGGGGACTGCGGTATGGCCAGTGCCTCTGGGAGCTGATGTCTTGCTTTCTGTCTCTTTCTCTCCCGTGAGCACACATGCCCTATAGCAAAACTCTCTCTCTCAAAAAAATTTAAAAACCTTAAATGTGTCAGCTAGCATTCCTCAAAAATCATGTAAGTAATAAAAATATAAAGTAAAATTACCAGAAGCGGTTCCTTCCTGTCAGAGGTCAAAGAGAAATAACAGCACTCAGTGCTCCTGAGGGGACCATCAAAACGGCACACTCACATCCTGTCTGTGGGAGTGTCAGCGGGTCTACAGTGCCTCTACATCTCTAAGATGGGCCAGCTGGTGGCACGGTGGCTGGAACAGCTGAATCCCACATGGCCAGCTACAAGGTATGAGTCTTGGACCCAGTGGCCGAGAAACACACCGGGCACTTGTGTGGCTGTGCCCAAAGTCCCAAGAGGAGAATGGAGAAGAGGAGATTGTGGCCTGACTATGCCCCTGGGGTGTGCTGTCTCACTCCCCCACACATTTCTCTGTCTCTGTCCGGTAGACACACAGGCCCTCAAGCAAAATTAAAACAAAAACAATACAACAAAGGACTCATATACTTTATATCATTAAATATATTTCAGAGGCCAGCCCCCAAAAATAAATAAATAAAGATCAGAAATGTCTGCTAAGATGTTCATTCTGTTTTCATAAAAATGAAAACCTGGAAACCAACCAAATGTCCAGTAAACATTTGAGTAAATCAGGATACATGCATCTATGGGTAGCATTTTATTTTTAAAAAATGTGTAAATGAGAAATACCCATATACAACGGGCAAAGGCAAGAGATAAACTAGGGGGTATCTGTCACGTGACCAGTCGTAAAAGAAAAAAACACGGAGGAAAGTGAAAAGTAAATCACTTGTTTGAGATTTACAGTATGAAGGGCATTGTTTCTCAATTCTTTTCTGTAGTTTTTCAATAATATAATGAGCATTTGCTACTTTTCAGGGTACCTGTAATTTATAAGAGAAATAATGTGTGTTCAGCCGGTAAAAGGTCTGTGCCACCAAAGCAATTCAGTTGGTGTTCATCTGTGCTGTGCTAGGCTGTGCACAAAAGAAAAGGCTCACCTGAGGTGGAAGTCTGTGTTTTAAGAGAACAAACATGAGTGTCTACAGCCCTTTCACTGGCATTAAGTATGCCCTGCTCTGTGGGGACACTAGGCCAAGCCAGATGTAGCTGCTCTTTTTAAGAAGTTCACAGTAGAGAGGCAAAAACAGACATGATCAGGTTATCATAGCACAAAATAGGAAACGTTTAAAAAAAAAAAAAAGGGAGATATTGGGGCCAGCAGATGGCATAGTGGTTAAGGGCACTGGACTCCCACATGGCTGACTGTGGTTCAAGTCCCAGACCTGGCAGCTCGCCTCTCTGATCAAATTAAAATAAATAAATAAAGTTAAATAAAATAATTATTAAAAGAGAGAGAGAGATACATGAGCAGACTTCAAGAAGTTCACAGAAAATGGGAATTAAAGTATGAGCTTATTTTGGTACAGAAAAAAAAAAAGAAATCTATGCAGAGTTCCGTAATACACACTCTCCGTGAACCTGTGAAGCACCACCACACAGAACATTGGACACGTGTGCTTTGTTTCAAAGGCAGCGTGGCAATCTGACAAATTAAAGAGAGAAGACTCTTTTGTATCCGCCAGTAATTTTAGTTGGTAGCAGCAGAGCCTCGACTCTGCCTGATAAGACAGTGAAGGAATTTACTGGAAGGCGAAGAGCCACCCGCACAGGCTGCCCAGGCTGACCCCGGTGCAGCTCAAGCATATAAGGCAGTCCAGCGTGGGTACTGTATGGTTAGACGCCTGACCACGCACTGCCTACTCCGCTCCTGCCCAGACCCTGAGGCTTCTAGCTCTCCTCAAGAAGCCTGCCTCCGCTTACCTCTGTCTCTCATTCCTGTCGGATGTCTGGGGCGGGGACTGATTCACTGAGTTTAGGCCATGGGCTAAATGTAAAAGAACCTAGGAAAGTGAACTGTTGGCATTTTAAAATTTATTTATTTTGTGCATGAGAGATAGAGAGACAGAGACAGCACACTCAACAGGGTTCCAATACATGATCTACCCGCCAGCATCAACCAGGCCCCAACTATTGGCAAGCAAGTGTTGGCATTCCCCAGGGAAATCCTGGACCTGGACTGGGATTGCCCACAGAGCATCGGTTTTATTGCTGATCAAGCAGTTAAACGATCTGGCCCCAGCTGGGACTTTTTTTTGCTTTTTTGGAGAGGTTTTGCTATAGGGTGCATGCGCTCGCCAGAAAGACAGAGAGAGAGAGAGAGACAGAAAGTAAATAATCACCCCCCAGGAAGGATGGCTATACTGCAATCCCTTCTCCTCCATTCTCCACTCAGGATCTTGGGCATGCACACACACACACCTGGCATGAGTTTAAGCTACCCAGTCCAGGACTAGAACCACAGTAGACAACATGAGAATCCAGCGACATAGCCATTATGCCAACTGCTGGTCCCCCCAGCTGGCACTTTTATGTTCAGTGGGAGGGATCACAGGCCTCATAAGGTGGTGAATTCCCCAAACACAGCAGGGTAGTTTAGATAATGCTAGACTCCTTTAACAAAGAAACTGTCTCCTCCCATACTTCTGTGTTTTGACATAAATTCTATTCTAATAATTCTATTCTTCACATCCGCAGTTAACTTTTTATATTTCTTTTAATACTTGGAACATACTGATGTCAATAACAATGTCTATTTCCCCTCTATAACTACGAATAGTAGTCAAAAAACAACCAGTGCTGGAAAAGTGGCTATTGAATTAAATCATACAAAACAAAGAAACTCGGGACCAGCAGTTAGCATAATGGCTATGTCGCTGAACTTCCATGTAGTTGACCGCGGTTCAAGTCCTGGACCTGGTGGCTTAAACTCACGTCGGGTGCATGTGCGTGCGTGCCCAAGATCCTGAGAGGAGAATGGAGGAGAAGGGATTGTGGCGTGGCCATCCCCCCTGGGGGGTGATTTCTCACTTTCTGTCTCTGTCTCTCTGTCCAGCGCGTGCACCAAAAACCTTTCCCAAAAACTCTTCCCCATGAAATTTCAATTGTGACCTCTGCTGACGACTACACAGTAGTATCATGGAAGTACACTCACATTTTTTTATTTAATTTTATTCATTCATTTATTTTAATTTGACCAGACACAGAGAGAGAGAGAAACTGAGAAAGGCAAGCTGCCAGGTTCGGGACTCAAACCATGGTCAGCTATGTAGGAGTATCCAGCACCTTAGCCACAATGCCACCTGCTGGTCGCCAGTATACTTACATTTTTATGCTACTCAGTTTTAACTTTGCTAATAATTCCCACATTATGACAATCTTGCCTTCATTTACGCCATTACTTCTTCTGCTAAACTACTCTATTTTACGTCAATGTATTATTTAGGATTCTGTGTTGAAGGTTTCAAGAAACTCAAGTGAAATTTGTGGTTTTCCCTTACCGCTTGCCTCGTGGGTAATGCCGCACATATTCTCCAACGTCATGAGCAGCGACTGCTAAGACTTGTGGGTCATCGGACACCTCCAGAAGTTTTGTCAAGATTCTGAAATTTAATACGCAGAAATTGAATTCTTGTATTTCTATAGAGCACAAATTGAGTACGGGTATAATGTAGAGACCTCCCTAAAAGCAGACATTTATGAATATCTCTAACAATTTCACTATTACAACTAAGTTATTAACCACTATTAACAGTTTTCAAGTCACAGGTTACTTTCACGTTCACTATGAGCACCATGTACAATTCCCAAAATAT
Source organism: Tupaia belangeri chinensis (assembly GCF_000334495.1). Taxonomy (NCBI): domain Eukaryota; kingdom Metazoa; phylum Chordata; class Mammalia; order Scandentia; family Tupaiidae; genus Tupaia; species Tupaia belangeri. Next base: position 6,076,989 of record NW_006159504.1, on the reverse strand, counting down.
CACTGTCCTCCCTCTCTCTCAAGATAGTAAAACAAGAGTAAACATTATTTTTATCTAAGACTACCAATGGCTCTTTGCTAATAAATTTTATTACTTTTTTTAAATCACGTGTGGCCCAGCCTAGTCCTGTCCACAGCATTCTAGGCTGCAGTGCTAGAAGCTACCGAGTTGTCAGGAAAGTCGTGACCTATTTGCATAGGAGAACACATCATGACTTTCCTGACGACCCGAAAGATGCTGACTATGGTTCTGATCGCCAGCTGGGTCAACTTGAAATGCTCCAGGCACGTGTCCACAGTCTGGAGGACGGGGATGACAGCATGAGCAGACCCTGTCGAAGGTGCTTCTCTCACTCTCTCTTTCTAGTGTACACACACAAAACATCACAAATGAAAAGTAAGTAAGTAAACAGTTTGCAAAACACAGGGCCTCCTGTTAGTACTGGGACAAATTCCTTTCAGCAAACTTTGACCTCACAATCAAGACGGTGAACTGAGCACTGAGCACACACCCCCCCTCCCCCGTCACTCCACTTCTCCAAAAAGCCTAGAACACATACTTTACAAAGAGAATTAAACCCGGGGAACCAGCAGTTAGCGTAATGGCTATGTCACTGGACTCCCACGTAGTCGAACACAGTTTGCATCCCGGATCCAGTGGCTTAAAACTCACACCGGGCGCATGTGCGTGAGTGCCCAAGATTCTGAGAGGAGAATGGAGGAGAAGGGATTGCGGTGTGACCATCCCCCCTGAGGGGTGATTTCTCGCTTTCTATCTCTATGTCTCTTTTTGTCTGTCTGGCGAGCGCACGCGCCCTATAGTGAAAACCTCTCCAAAAAAAATGAGAGAATTAAACCCGCAATAGCAAGTGACTGTTTCTTAGGAGTCTGCAGCCTGCACCCCCATCCTGACTCTTGCCCAGTAGCTTCTCCAGGGCAAGCACCCAGAGCTAAACCTCCCTTGGAGTCTACTGGGACCAAAAGCAAAGAAGGCTCCTCCTCTCTGCCAGGGATTCCGCCTCCTACCTCAAGGACTGCTGGGGAGAGGGTACGTCCCAGGACGTCCTTGGGAGTGAATGGGAAGGTGGATGTCCTGTTCGGGATTCAAGGGGCTGGGAAAGGACTATCCTCATGTGAGCAAGTGGAGCTCACTCAAGGAACAGATCATTCGTATGTGATTTCAAGTGCTCAAGGGCCCAGACAGAGATGGGAAACTTCTCAACTGAATCTACAAGAAGAACATAACTGTGATAACCAATCAGGATTATTCTCTGTTGATAATGTGTACAGTATCCTCAACTGGACTGGTGTGAAGTGTAAATGCACTTTACAAGCTAGGTGATGTACAGTGATTGAATGTACAAAATGAAACTTAAAAAAGAATGAATTGGGACCAGCAGTTAGCATAATGGCTATGTTGCTGGACTCTCATGTAGTTGACCACGGTTCGAGTCCCAGACCCAGTGGCTTACACTCACGGCGGGCATGTACGTGCGTGCCCAAGATGCCGAGAGGAGAATGAAGGAGAAGGGATTGTGGTGTGGCCATCCCCCCCAGGGGGTGATTTCTTGCCTTCTGTCTCTCTCTGTCTTTCTGGCAAGCACACATGCCCTATAGCAAAAACCTCTGGGAGAAGGGGGGGAAGAATGAATCTTTTTTTAAATGGCTAGCTAAAACACTAACAAAAAAAACAAAACAAAACAAAACAAAAAACAGATTTCCTACAACCCAGCAATAGCCACTCTCTTAGAAACAGACACATTAAACTCTTAACAAATGAGCAAACTGAACCCAGTAGTATACCACAAGAACATAATCTGCTCAATTCTCAGCTCACAGGCCACCTGTGAGCCCTGGTCCCCTAAGGCAGGCCTCCCTCATCATCCTCTCTACTTGCTGTGCTTTCCTTCATGGCACTAATCACTGACGTGGGAAGCTGGGGTGCAGGGCCCAACATCCAATGCAGGAACAGCAGCGAACCTGATGCTTTCTCTCACACTCATGAAGAATTGGAGTTGCAGACACAGAGAGGGAATAGCAAAGAGTTTACTGAAGGAAAGAACAGCTCTCAGGCAGGGAAGGGTCCCAGAAAGTGGGCTGCCGAAGAGGAACTGAGGTGAGGGTTTCTATCTTGGTCACCAGGGGCTTTGCTTGGATTTGTTCTCAGAAGGTGCTGGTGCATGCAATCCCCTTGCAGTGGGGTTACATGCTAAATGGGCCCAATTATTCTTCTCCTAATTTTGGCACGGATACAAAGGTTAGGAGACTCTTCCTCTAAAAGCTGTGGGCCATAAAAGACCATTATGTTCTTCCTGGAACTGGTGGGACCTGGAGAAAGCCTTAATTGCTCTATTTGCTTCAGGCCGATCAGGAAGTCACTGCAATGAGCTGTTTCTTGTGAGCCAGCAGTTCAGTGAGAGCTGAGCTCTGCTAAACAGCTGTGTCTCCATCTTGAATCTTAGCCATTCTGTGATCCCATTTTGGGCCTATACCCTGACTATATTCTTCAGGTCCCTGTCTCTTACCTCATCACCACCTGCTATTATAAGTTTACTTGATTTTTGTTAGTATTTCTCTCCCCAATACACTGTAAGCTTAATTAGAATAAAAACTTAATTTGTATTCCCCCAACAAGGGCATGAGCATTCACCAGGGAGAAAGAAAAACTTAAAATATAGAAACCTTTGACCCAACAATTCTACTCCTAGGAATCTTTCCTACAGATATATGTTCACATTTCCCCACAGATGGAAGCAACTATCTTTGCTTGTACCATTTGCATTAAAGTAAATACTTAATAAAATGCTTATTTTGTTCAAAATTTGTATAAATTTATGCCTGCATTTGATCTTGAGTACTAGCTTCCTAAATGGGAGATAACTGGCTTCTGTTTTGATTTGACTATGTTAGTTTTTTTTTTTTTAAAGATATATTGGTTCT
>NW_006159504.1:6038074-6073896 GCF_000334495.1 Tupaia belangeri chinensis | reverse complement strand
ACTCTCTTAGAAACAGACACATTAAACTCTTAACAAATGAGCAAACTGAACCCAGTAGTATACCACAAGAACATAATCTGCTCAATTCTCAGCTCACAGGCCACCTGTGAGCCCTGGTCCCCTAAGGCAGGCCTCCCTCATCATCCTCTCTACTTGCTGTGCTTTCCTTCATGGCACTAATCACTGACGTGGGAAGCTGGGGTGCAGGGCCCAACATCCAATGCAGGAACAGCAGCGAACCTGATGCTTTCTCTCACACTCATGAAGAATTGGAGTTGCAGACACAGAGAGGGAATAGCAAAGAGTTTACTGAAGGAAAGAACAGCTCTCAGGCAGGGAAGGGTCCCAGAAAGTGGGCTGCCGAAGAGGAACTGAGGTGAGGGTTTCTATCTTGGTCACCAGGGGCTTTGCTTGGATTTGTTCTCAGAAGGTGCTGGTGCATGCAATCCCCTTGCAGTGGGGTTACATGCTAAATGGGCCCAATTATTCTTCTCCTAATTTTGGCACGGATACAAAGGTTAGGAGACTCTTCCTCTAAAAGCTGTGGGCCATAAAAGACCATTATGTTCTTCCTGGAACTGGTGGGACCTGGAGAAAGCCTTAATTGCTCTATTTGCTTCAGGCCGATCAGGAAGTCACTGCAATGAGCTGTTTCTTGTGAGCCAGCAGTTCAGTGAGAGCTGAGCTCTGCTAAACAGCTGTGTCTCCATCTTGAATCTTAGCCATTCTGTGATCCCATTTTGGGCCTATACCCTGACTATATTCTTCAGGTCCCTGTCTCTTACCTCATCACCACCTGCTATTATAAGTTTACTTGATTTTTGTTAGTATTTCTCTCCCCAATACACTGTAAGCTTAATTAGAATAAAAACTTAATTTGTATTCCCCCAACAAGGGCATGAGCATTCACCAGGGAGAAAGAAAAACTTAAAATATAGAAACCTTTGACCCAACAATTCTACTCCTAGGAATCTTTCCTACAGATATATGTTCACATTTCCCCACAGATGGAAGCAACTATCTTTGCTTGTACCATTTGCATTAAAGTAAATACTTAATAAAATGCTTATTTTGTTCAAAATTTGTATAAATTTACAAAGCTGCTTACTTGCGTGTCTACATCCCATCTTTTGGCAATGTCTCCTAAGACTGAAGGGTATGCTTTCTCTGCCTACCTTTTCCTATCACCATCTCAGTCTCTCCAACTAAAATCTGTAACCAATGGGAAGCGCTAATAAAGACCTTTGTTGTTAATCAAGGTATTGTTTCATTATGAAGTAACTACCTGCTTTCTGTCTCCTACATTGACTGAGAAATCTGGATTTCCAAGTAATACAGAAGAAAGGAACAGCCGTTTATTACACAAATGCATGTTCCAAACTCACTGAAGTTAGGTCATTTCTCAGGACACAGCATATGATGAACCTTAAATGTGAATTATCTGCTGACTCTTTAGCCACACAAAGCACAACCTCACCCTATGAGCAATTCAACTTAAGCACATAAGATCATGTAAGATGACACAAGACAATGTTCTGACTATTTCTGTTTTTAACATTTCAAACTATGCCTCCTCTTTTTAAAAGGCCAACTAGCAAATTATTCTAAAATTATTTTTTTAAAGAATTCACTTATTTAGCTTTATTTATTCACGTATTTATTTATTTTAATTTGATCAGAAAGGGACAGAGTGAGAGAAAGAGAGAGAGGAAAATGAGAAAGCAAACCACCAGGTCTGGGACTCAAACCGTGGTTGGTCATGTGGGAGTGTCCAGCGCCTTAACTACTACGCAACCTGCTGGTCTCTCTAAAATTAAATTTAATGAGCTGAAATGTTTTAATTATTTCAAAAGATAAAATAATTTTGATATATATATTTTTTTTTATTTTGATATTTTAATATTAAGGAATTACTTTATGATTTTTTGAGAGGTTGCTACAGGACACATGTGCTCGCTAGAAAGGCAGAGAGAGACAGAGAGATATAAAGTGAGAAATCAACCCACAGGGGGGATGGCCACATAGCACTCCCTTCTCCTCCATTCTCTTCTCGGGATCTTGGGCATGCATGCACACGCATCCAGTGTGAGTTTAAGCCACCAGGTCCAGGACTCAAACTGTGGTCAACTACATGGGAGTCCAGCAACCCAGCCATTATGCCAACTGCTGGTCCTACTTTATGAAATTATTAACAAATTACTGGGTTGTTGGGAAAGTCATGACACATTTTTGCATAGAAAAATATATCATGACTTTTCTGATGACCCAATACATTAACATAAAACTTGTTAAAAGCACAACATAGTAATTGCTGTGAATGCCTCAAATCAGAGGTCAGTAAATTCCAGCCTGAGTCCAAACCTGGCTGTCACCTGTCTTTATGAACAAAGTTCACCGGCACACAGAGCTCATTCCTTTACTTATGCCCTGCTACTGCCACAATGGCGGAGCTGGGTCATTGTCACAGAGGCTAGGTGGCTCACAACGACTAAAATATTTGCTACCTGAACTTTTACAGAAAAAGCCTGCCATGGGTCAGCAGGTGGCATGGTGATTAAAGTGCTGGACTCCATGTGGACAATCACAGTTCGAGTCCCAGACCTGAAGGTTTGAATATTACACTGGGCACATGTGTGCACATGCCCAAGTTCCCAAGAGAAGAATGGGAGGGAAGGGAATGCAGTGTGGCCATCCCCTGGAGGTGATTTCTCACTTTTCCTCTCATTGTTTCTGTGTCTCTCTTCTATGGTGAGCACAAGCATCCTATGGCAAAAACCTTAAAAAAAAAAAAAAAAGAAAAAAGAAAAGCAGCAGCAGCTTGCTGATTCCTGCCCCTCAGTGACCCAAGCCATTCTTCATAAGGCCAAGACCCTTGGTACCCAAGATATGGCGCAGACCAGCAGCACAGGTATCACACCAAGGCTTACCACTGATGCTGCTTCGCAGGCTGGACTCTAGGCCTACTGAGTTCAAATCTGCAACTTAACAAGATCTCTGTTAACAGTTCAAAAGCACAGTCTTGGGACCAGCAGGCAGCATGGTGTTTAAGGCACTGGACTCCCACATGGTCAATCATGGTTCAAGTCCCGGACCCAGTGACTTGAAAATCACACCAGGCATGTGTATGTGTGCATGCCGAAGATCCCAAGCAGAGAATGGAGAAAGGACTGCAATGTGGCCATTCTCTTTCGGGAGTGATTTCTCACTTCCCCTCTGTCTCTTCTCAGTCTCTCTTGGACGAGCACACACAGCCCAGGCCAAAAAAAAAAAAAAAAAAAGCAATCTTAGACTCACTGAATGCTAGAACTTGAAAGCAATCATACTTTTTAATTAAATTATAAAACATTAAAATTATTTTAAGAGTTATTCTTTAGTGCCATTTAGCCACTAAATATCTTCAGTAAAATGCAAAAACATCTTTGTATTACCTATAAATCTGATCAGTGTGTTATTTCTATATTCAAATCACCAATAAACAAATAAAAGCGCTTCACTGGTAAGGAGAGAGGAGCTCCCTGTCGTCTCTGAATAGACAGTTGTTAGCTGATCATGGATTCATCAGTCGCAAGCCAACCCTCTATCACCGCACTAACCCCAAACTGTGACACTGTCAAATACTGCAGTGGGTCCAGACAACAACACTTCATGGTCAGATCAAATGTGAATTCTGACATTTGCTGAAAATGTAATCTTGATAGTTGTAATAGAATTTATAAAAATTTTCCTTTCTTTTTCAGTTTGCTATACGGTGCATGTGCTTACCAGAGAGAGAGAGAGCAAGAAAGCACCCCCCTCCCAAGGGGGATGGCTATCCCACAATACCTTCTTCTCTACTGTCCTCTAGGGATTTGGGGCACACACACACATGCACCTGGCATGTTTTTCAAGTCATGGGTTGCAGAACTCAAACCATACAGCTAGCCATGTGGGATCCAGCCATCTTAACCATGTCACTGAAGTGGGGGAGCTGGCGTGATCAGGCCCACAACCCATGCTGGTTCTTGCCCAAATGGAGAGGATAGCAAGCAAAGATTATTAGGGGAGGGAAAAGACGCTTCCAACACAATGCGAGGTGTCCCACGTGGGTTGCTGACTTGGGGCTCTCATCAGGGGTTTTCATCTAGCAGTCCAAGCAAGGACTGGCTTTCTAATAAGGAAGCGGACTTCAAAAATAACTCACAAGGGAACCAGCAGTTAGCATAATGGCTATGTCGCTGGACTCCCACGTAGTCGACCGCGGTTCGCGTCCCGGACCCGGTGGCTTAAAAAACTCACGCCGGGCGCATGTGCGTGCGTGCCCAAGATCCTGAGAGGAGAATGGAGGAGAAGGGATTGCGGCGTGACCATCCCCCCTGGGCGGTGATTTCTCGCTTTCTGTCTCTATGTCTCTGTCTGTCTGGCGAGCGCACGCGCCCTACAGTGAAAATCTCTCCAAAAAATAAAAAAATAAAATAACTCACAAGTTGTCTATGAAGTCTGCATTCTTTGTTCCCTTTTTAAACTTGTAATTGGGGTACTTTATTGCTAAAGTTTTCTATAGGGCTAACTGACCTTTAGGATCTGCATTTTTTTAAGTATTATTTAACTTTATTTATTTATTTGTTTGTTTGTTTGTTTATTTCAATTTACCAGAGAGGGTAAGAGAGAGCGAGTGAGCGACCATGCCACCTGCTGGCCCCAGGATCTGCATTCTTTTAACCTTACCATTGGTGCTGCAGACTGTACTCACTGTGGTGAGCTGTGTTCTGTGCAAGCAGTTTTTCGTGCAAGCTAGCTGTGAACACACAGTGAGCGCATAACTGATTACTAGTGAGCACGGTGAATGGTCTCCATTAAAAGCCTGACCAGAGTGACTCCACCTTGACCAGAGCTGGCCCCTTCCCCTGGGCCTATGCCCCAACTGTGTGTGGGGCCTATCTCCCACCTCACCGCCAGAGGGCCTACGTCATTTTCTCATCTGTCATCCAACAGACTTACTCTTGTCCTCCTTCGTGTCTTCCTTCAGTTTTATAAAAGATTTGCTCTCTTGGCTTCTGCTTTTCTTGTAACTATCATCTCCATGGTTTCTTATATTCCAGGCTATTTCCTTACTCAAAATACTTGCATGCTTATTTAGTTAGTTAGTTTTGCCCTAAGGCACATGAACTTGCCAGAGAAGAAACAGATACAGAGGGCGGGAACGTGAGAAATCACCCCACAGTGGGGATGGCCATGCCGCAATCCCTTCTCCTCCACTCACCTTTTGGGATTTGGGGCACACACGCACATGCACCTGGCATGAGTTTCGAGCCACTGGGCCCCTGACTGGAACCACAGTCAGCCATGTGGGAATCCAGGGCCTTCACCACCACGCCACTTGCTGGCCCCATACTTTTATTTTTAAAGACATCTAAGCTACAAGGTATTTATTTTCTGAATACCATCGTACTCAAATAAACAGAAAAGATTAAATTTATATACTTGCTAAGTTTGAAATTACCTGCAAATGGGTCATAGCCTGACGTAAGTGTTGTTCTCCACAGCTAAAAAGAAAGGCTGGTATGCACTGTGCTTCTTAAATAACAGACTTAAATAAAGATGTCATCTGCATCTATTTTATCAACTCTTTCTTAATTTCATTTATTATTATCATTTTTTATTTGCTACAGGGCATATACATCACCAGAGAGAGACAGAGAGTAAGAGGAAAAATGAGAAAGCAAACCACCAGAATAAAAGGTAAAAATCACATATCTCTTTTTTTTTTTAGAGAGAGAGAGAGATTTTTTGCTATAGGGTGTGTGTGCTTGCTGGAGAGACAGAAAAGTAAGAATCCCCCCCCACCCCCCCACCCCAGCTGGGATGACCACACCATAATCCCTTCTCTTCCATTCTTCTCTCAGGATTTTGGGCACACATGCACATGCACCCAGCATGGGTTTTAAGCTGCTGGGTTCAGGATTCAAACTGCAGTTGTCTACATGGATGTCCAGCAACATAACCACTACGTAATCTGCTAGTCCCACTATCCCATTTTCTAAACTTACCATAAACCAACAATAATGAAGACAGGTGTCAAGACAGTCATATAGATGAAGAGAGTCCCAAAATGATATATGTCTCTTGTCAACTGATTTTTGACAAGGGTGCCAAGATAATTCAATGAGGAAAGAATAGTCTTTTCAACAAATGATACCGAGATAACTTCACAGCCACATGCAAAAGAACAAAGTTGGACCCTTACCTCACACCATATAAAAAAGTTAACATGGGTGAAAGATCCAAACTAACAGCTAAACCCACATTAGAGAAACATAGCAGTAAATCTGCATAACCTTAGTTTTCACAATGGATTCTTTAGAATAACACCAAAAGCACAAAAAAAAAAAGAAAAAAAAAAACCAAACTGGGCTTGATCAAAATTTGAAAACCTATGTGCCTCAAAGAGCATTATCAAGAAAGGGAGGGACCAGCAGTTAGCATAATGACTATGTTGCTGGACTCCCACATAGTCAACTGTGGTTCAAGTCCCGGACCCAGTGGCTTAAACTCATGCCGGGCGCATGTGTGTGCGTGCCCAAGATCCCGAGAGGAGAATGGAGGAGAAGGGATTGTGGCATGGCCATCCCCCCTGGGGGTGATTTCTCACTTTCTGTCTCTGTCTCTCTCTGTCTTTCTGGTGAGCGCACGCGCCCTATAGCCAAAAAAAAAAAAAAAGGAGAGAGAAAGAAAGGGAGATGACCATCCAGAAAATGGAATGGAATATTTACAAGTCATATATATGATCAGAGAGCTGTACCCAGAATACATTAAGAAACCTTTACAACTAAGTAATAAAAAGGCAATCCAATTTACAAATGAACCAAGGATTTGAACAGCATTTTCCAAAAAAGATAAATAAATAGCCAATAAGCCTATGAAAAAATGTTTGACATCATTAACTATCAAGAAACATACACAGAAACCAAAATGACATACTACTGCACGCCCACTAAGATGGCTAGAATCAAAGGTCAGATTATAACAAGGGAAAGCAAGCAGGTGGAGAAATCAGAACTCTCATTCACTGCTCGAGGGCATATAAAATTGTGCATGCCCTTTAGAAAACAGTCTGGTTCCTCAAACAGTTAAACATAAAGTTACCCTAGGACACTTCTAGATAACCACCCAAGCAAGAGAAATAAAACCCATGTTCAAGACTCAACGTGTGGCATGGTGATTAAGGCAGGTGGATGCCACATGGCTGACTTCATGGTTTGAGTCTGGATCTGGTGGCTTGAGAAACACACCAGGTGCATGTGTGTGCATGCCCCACGTCCCAACACAACCAAGAAGGAGGGACTACAACTTGACTATGGCCCATGGAAGGTGTTTTCTCACTTCCCTCCTGTCTCTCTCAGGCAAGCACACATACCCTCTGGCAAATTAAAAAAAAAAAAAAAAAGTGTCCAACAAGAACTAGTACAGTAACCATGATTTGGCAGCATTATTCATAATGACCAAAAGGTATAAATTACTCAAATGTCCATGAATTGATAAGTAAAAAAATAAAATGTGATCTTATCTACACAACAGAATATTATTCAACCATATAATGAGGTACTATAAATGTTACTGGAGGAATAAACCTGGAACACATTATGGTAAACAAAAGAAGCCAGACACACACACACACACACACACACACAGAGAGAGAGAGAGAGAGAGAGAAAGAGAAAACTGGACATGGCTTCATTTATATTCCCAATTCTATAACAGGAAAATCCATGGAGAGAGAAAGTAGGTTAGTGATTGCTCAAGGCTGGCTGGGTGGACTGATGGATAGAAAGGTTAACAGCTGAAGTATACAGGATTTCCTTTTGAAGTGATAAAAATGTTCTAAAATTATGTTGATTGCACACACCTGGGAATATACCAACCACTGAGCTGTATACTTTAAATAGATTCATTGTATAGTATGTGAATTATAGCACACTAAAAAAGAAAGATACTTGCACATATTTGGTCATCATAACTTATTATTTTAAAAAAATGGTAAACCTGCAGAGCCCTGGAGGAAAGGTTATTTTTAATAAATGGTGCTAGTTCAATTAAATAATCATGTAAGAAAAAGAATGAATTTTTACCCCTACTTTATAAACCTTACCCCCAAATCAATTCCAGATGGCCTATAAATCTAAATGTAAGAAGTTAAACAATAAAACTTCTAGAAAATAACAGAAAGTGATCTTCGAGACCCTGGCAGGTAAAAACATCCTAACCATGACATACTAGCCATACAAGGAAAGATTAATAAATTGAGTTACATTAAAATTAAGAGCTTCTATTCATCAAGACACTATTAAAGAACAAAATGGCATGCAACAAGGTGGGACAAAAATAGCTGCAATGAATATATACACACGTGACAAAGAACTCCTATTCAGAAAACAAACAGAACTATAAAATGGAAAAGAAAAACAGGATGACCTGAACAGGCACTTCTCCAAGATGCTCAAATGGCCACGGCCATATGAAAAGGTATTCAACCACGTTAATCCGCAAGCAAATACGCACTGAAACCATACAATACCTAAAAGCAAGTGTAGGTAAGGATTTGGAGTAACAGGTATTAAGAGTATAAAATGGGGGCCAGCTATATGGGACATTCATAATAGATTGCTCAAGAGAAACTGGATTGCACATGGCAACCACAGTTCAGATCCCCAGCCCAGTGAGCCTGACACACAAGCACGCACGCGAGTACCCATGATCCCATGGGCTCAGGCTAGAGGAAAGGGATCGCAGTGTCCAGACCTGTGGACGGTGCCCCCCCACCCTCCCTCCCTCCGTCTGTCTCTACTGTGCGTGGTCGCACTCGTGAAGACAAAATAAGTAAAGGGTGTAAAGCGAAATAACAACTTACTTCAAGAGTTCGTAATTCTTCTCATTTAACCTCACAGCATTCTCTCTCCAGAATTTCTCAGATTTGTGCACGGGACTCCATTCCAACCTTCCAGATTTAAGTTCTGAACTGTATTCATCGAATGAGCTGCAAAGATGTTTAAAGAATTCAGAGTTTACAAGAATCTGAGAGTTCTCCAAAATAAAGCAAAATAAAACATCTTCATGATGACTTAATTACAAAGACTGACCATCCTTTGTACATTAAGAAACTACTGCTAGAAAAGGTGGGCCAGCAGGTGGCGTGATGGTTAAGGCGCTGGACATTCCCATATGGTTCTAGGCCCAGACCCGGTGGCTTGCTTTCTCACTTTCTCCCTCTCTCTCTCTGGTAAAAATTAAATGAATGAATAAATAAAATTTTTTTTAAAAGTTTAAGCAGTTTAAAGAACCTCCAACAAATCATGTCAATTTCTTTTCAAGATATTAAGGTATAACGATGCTGTAAAATTTCCATGTCTGCATGAGATATAAAATGAGCTTTGAAAATCCTTATTCCAAACTATATGAAAGCACATCAGTAAACAATAAGATGACCTGTCAGAATTTGTCTGTTCTACATTTTACTATTACTGTTTTAGATTTACATATAATAGTTTGTACTCATTTATGAGACAGAGTGTGGTTTTTCAAAACATGTTTACATTGTATACTGGCCAAATCGGGGTAACAAACACATCCAGCAGCTGAAATACGTATGTTACTTTGTGTGTGCCCCTCCCGAATCCACTCTCCTAACTGTGGGAGTACACACCGCACCCTCACCCACTCTCCTAACTGTGGGAGTACACACCGCACCCTCACGCACTCTCCTAACTGTGGGAGTACACGCCGCACCCTCACCCACTCTCCTAACTGTGGGAGTACACGCCGCGCCCTCACACACTCTCCTAACTGTGGGAGTACACGCCACACCCTCACACACTCTCCTAACTGTGGGAGTACACGCCACACCCTCACACACTCTCCTAACTGTGGGAGTACACGCCACACCCTCACCCACTCTCCTAACTGTGGGAGTACACACCGCGCCCTCACACACTCTCCTAACTGTGGGAGTACACGCCACACCCTCACACACTCTCCTAACTGTGGGAGTACACGCCACACCCTCACCCACTCTCCTAACTGTGGGAGTACACGCCGCGCCCTCACCCACTCTCCTAACTGTGGGAGTACACACCGCGCCCTCATGCACTCTCCTAACTGTGGGAGTACATGCCGCGCCCTCACGCACTCTCCTAACTGTGGGAGTACATACTGCGCCCTCATGCACTCTCCTAACTGTGGGAGTACACGCAGCACCCTCACGCACTCTCCTAACTGTGGGAGTACACGCCACACCCTCACGCACTCTCCTAACTGTGGGAGTACACACCGCACCCTCACCCACTCTCCTAACTGTGGGAGTACACGCCACACCCTCACGCACTCTCCTAACTGTGGGAGTACACGTCGCACCCTCACCCACTCTCCTAACTGTGGGAGTACACGCCGCGCCCTCACACACTCTCTTAACTGAGCGAGCACCCTCACCCACTCTCCTAACTGTGGGAGTACACGTCGCACCCTCACCACTCTCCTAACTGTGGGAGTACACGCCGCGCCCTCACCCACTCTCCTAACTGTGGGAGTACATACCGCACCCTCATGCACTGTCCTCACGGTGGCACACGCTCTCCGGCTTGTCCCCTCACCCACCTCGCTTCTCTACCTCCGATCCAGCTCTCTCCCTCCCCTTCCCAGCTATGCATCACTGCCCCACCTCCTCTTCTGGGCAATTCCATCTCTAGCTTCCCCTGCAGCCAGAGGCCATACAGTGTGTGTCTCTTACAACCTGATTTATTTCACTTGCATGATTTTCTCCAGGTTTGTCTCGATCAAAAATTTCTAGCATGACATGTGAAATGCTGCATTCACCAGACCACTCATGGATTAGTGAACACATATGTAAAAGCACAGTATTTAACAGAAAATGAAACTGTGTCTTCTAATACTATCACACTATAAATACCATAAGCCATGATAAGGCATCACAAAATCACAAGTACCAGCATAATATTTCACAGCTTGACTACCAGCACGGCACACTTACTAGCCCAATTACTCCATTAGAAATTAATTAAAATGTAAAACTTTGTGTATATAACAAGCTACAATGTACTCTAATTAAAAACCTTTCACTATGTAGAGTATCATAATTATTCAACGCTTTACAATATGGAAATGTTTAATGTGGCTTGCCAGCAGATAAGCACAGTGTCAGTACATGTTTGCACTTTCCTCCTGGACTGATTAAAAAGACATGCAGCCCTTTAAATGCTGACTGGTAATTCAACGCAACCAGGATGTACTGAGTGTAGGTTGGTCAGAGTATCCTCTTTGTATAACACAGGAATTTACTTGAGCGTAGGACCAGTGAGTATAGGAGTAAACTAGGGGCACAGCTGCAGTGGCAGAGGTAATAGGGCACTGTGGCATGACTGGAGCCTATGGGAAGGCCCAGGGTTTGGATCCCAGGTCAACTTGAACACACTGGTGTGTCTTGGTGGGGAGAAGATCAAAGTATGGTGGGCCCTGGAGGGTTCCTGTCTGTGCATATGTCTGCCTCTCTCTAGAAGAGAGAAAATCTAAGTGAAATAGTTTTTTTTTTTTTGGAGAGTTTTTTGTTTTTTTTTTTTTTTTTTTGCTATAGGGCGCATGCGCTCACCAGAAAGACAGAGAGAGACAGAGAGATAGAAAGCGAGAAATCACCCCCCCCCGGGGGGGATGGCCACGCCACAATCCCTTCTCCTTCATTCTCTTCTCAGGATCTTGGACACGAACGCACACGCGCCCGGCGTGAGTTTAAGCCACCAGGTCCGAGACTCAAATCGTGGTCCACTACATGGGAGTCCAGCAACATAGCCATTACGCTAATTGCTGGTCCCTCATGAAATGGTATTTTTAACATTCATACCTTAAACATGTAACAATAAAAACAGACAAACCTCATTTGGCTGCACCCATCACCCTATGAGCTTTATGTATGTAACGATGTCTTTCAAATTAGCAAATTCAAGTTGAAAATTAATAAATAATAGTATTTGGCTAAGATAAATTAAATCATTTAGAAAACTAACCATTATTAATCTTGAAAGACAAAAACAGGCCTTGAAGAAAAGACAAGAACATTCTCAGATAAACAAAACCTGAAAGAATTTACCAGCACCAGACCAGATCTCCAAGTTCTCATGGGTGTGCTGTATCAGGAAAATTAAATGCAGACACACAGAAATAAGAGTTCAAAAACTAAGAAAATGGCCAACTTAATCATAGGGACAAGTCTGGAGTGGAATATTATATCCCAGAATTTAATAGGGAAAATTGACCCACAACAGAAAATAAAGTACATGAGACTGAATTGGTGAAGTATAATTTTATGGCTTTTGACTAAAACATTGCTGATTTTCTTGTAGACTTTGTTATCTGGGTGTAAGTATTTGTGTCCTGTCTTGAGATATGGATAGGTTCATGTACCTACCATGTGAACAGTATCCTAACCTGTTTCCTGGCTTTAAGTTTTAAGCAAAGTTTCTTTAGCATTTCTTTGATCTAAGTTAAAACTGGTTTTCTTAATAGTACCAAGTGAACTTGCTATTGAAAGTAGTTAGATTATGTAAGAAATTGTGTGATCAATACAATGTGGGGGGGAAAGGAATGGAAGACAACTGTAGACACCGGAGATACTGTGAGGAGAGGGTGGGAAAGGAAAGAGGGTCAAAAACAGGGGTAAAAACAAAAATACTAGAAACTAGAAATGGAAAATTTTTTATAATAACGCACAATTAAGCCACTATGCAGTATATTCTGGATGGGAAATCACATTTTGTATGCTGTGACGATGCTTAAGGAATGAATGTAAATCAAGTTAAAAAAAAGAAAAGGTTCAGGAAAACAAAAAACTAAAACTGTTTTTCTTGAAATTAAAAATAAAATGCATTAAAAATATTTTACTCGATGACTGCAGTAAGATATATAGCCCCAGCTAGGTGCTACTTTATAGGATGTTCATTCTACTCACTGAGGCTCATGCCTAAAGTTGGGCTTGTGTTCACAGAAATGTATATATCAGCAGTGCTAGCTATGAAAATATTTAGATTAATTAAGATCTTTAGTGACTCAATAAAATGTGGGGGGGGGAAAGTATAGAAAACAAACATAGATCCCAGAGACAGTGTGGGAGGAGAGTGGGAGATGGCAGAGGGTAAGAGATAGGGAATCGGGAACCAGCAGTTAGCGTAATGGCTATGTCGCTGGACTCCCATGTAGTCGACCGCAGTTCGCGTCCCAGACCCAGTGGCTTAAAACTCACGCCGGGCGCATGTGCGTGTGTGCCCAAGATCCCCAGAGGAGAATGGAGGAGAAGGGATTGCGGCGTGACCATCCCCCCGGGGGGTGATTTCTCACTTTCTGTCTCTATGTCTCTCTCTATCTGGTGAGCGCACGCGCCCTATAGTGAAAATCTCTCCCCACCCCACCCCCAAAAAAGAAATAGGGAATCAAGGATGGGGAAAAAAAGCAAAACATACAAGAAATGGAAAATTATTTGTTGACGATAACACGTATGTTGACGTGCTTGATTGAGACAATATGCAGTGTACTCTGGATGGGAAATCTCATTTTGTATGCTGTAATGAAGTACAGTGAATGAATGTAAATAAATAAATTTAAATTAAAAAAAAACAGGTCTTAAATAATTAGTACAGAAGAACTTACCAGTTTTAAAAGTAACTATAATAAAATTTGTAACTACAAAGCTTATTGCCTATTATAGTACAATAAAAGTATCCTTATTTGAAAACAGAAAATGACAAAAATCATTTGCCTCCCTACACAAAACTCCATTACAAACAACTGATAGAGATAACACCTCCTATCTGTATTAAATCTTCTGAACCTTGGAATTAGGTCTACTTTCTGAGCTGCTAGAACTTCATAAGAAATCCTGCAAGGTTCACATTTTTCCTACTATATAGCAAAGGAAAACAGTCTTGGAAAAAATGAAGAATTTTGTGCATGCTACACAAAGAGAAAGTAGTGGAATAACTCAAATCGAATTCAGCCTGGTTCTCAAACCCTAGTCCATCTATGGAGAAACGTTTATCCTACAGAATGGCTCTTTTAAAAATAAGTCAAGGGAACCGGCAGTTAGCGTAATGGCTATGTCGCTGGACTCCCACGTGGTCGACAGCGGTTCGCGTCTCGGACCCGGTGGCTTAAAAACTCACGCTGGGCGCGTGTGCGTGTGTGCCCAAGATCCCGAGAGGAGAATGGAGGAGAAGGGATTGCGGCGTGACCATCCCCCCTGGGGGGTGATTTCTCACTTTCTGTCTCTATGTTTCTCTCTGTCTGTCTGGGAGTGCACGTGCCCTATAGCGAAAATCTCTCAAAAAAATAAAAAAATAAAAAGTCAAGAGTCAGGTGGTGGCACAGTGGTACCACAACTCAAGCCACGTGGGGAAGGTCCATGGGTGGACATCCCAAAGACTCCCTGAGCACCTGGACATGTGCACATATGCCAGTGATGTGAGCGGGCTGAGACAGGGTGTAGACTGCAGCATGAAGACCCTGCTGAAGGTCCTCTTCTCTTTCCCTATCTTTCCTCCCTTCTCTTTCCCCATATTCTCTCTCTCTCTCTCTCTCTCTCTCTCTCTCTCTCTCGGAAGAAATAAATACGTAATTTAAATTTTTTTAAATGTCAACAGTTTAAAAACAAAGAATGAGTCCAGCAGGTGGTATGGAGCTCAAGGTGCTGAACATCCACATGGCCAACTGCAGTTCAGGTCCAGGACCTAGTGGGTTGAAAATCACGCTGGGCACATGCCCCAAATTCTGAGAGGACGATGGAGGAAAAGGGACTACGGTGTGGCCACCCCCTCCCCATGGGGGGGTGAGTCTGACTTTCCCACTCTCTGTCTGTCTCTAGACAGCAAGCTCGTGTGTACTACAGTTAAAACCCAAACACACACACACACACACACAAATGGGAAGAGCATCAAGATATTACTAAACAGAAAAGACCCAGCATATGTGAACCCTGTGGAAGGTGGGGTGGGAGGCAGGCAGGGAGAGCAGCTAGGAGGCTGTTCAGGTGCAAACACAGGAAACCAAAGGGAAACAGGACTTGGCAGGGAGGGGAGTGGATGTGGTGTGGAGTCCTTCCACACTCTACAAGGGTTTTGGCCTCCATTGTGTTTACATTATTTAAAAGTTTTGAATATAAAAAAATAAAAATAAAATTGAGTGTATAGAATCCCCCTCCCCCCTAAAAATAATAAAAAAAATAAAAATATAAAACAGAGAAAAACACTCTCTCCACATATGGGCAACCTCCTTTGCAAGTTAACAAACTACCACTGCTATTTAAGAAGACCTCCAAGGAGTCCCAGGGTGAGGCCAACATCCGGAGAGAAGGCAGCTCTGATTTTAGACAACAGAAAGCGCGGGAAATATTTCTGAGTAAGAACAAGTAACACGCAGCTCTGACCAACTGTTGCCCAGGAAGGCTGATGTCTTCATCAAAGACTGAACACGTTCCGGAGAAATCCCGACTCACGCACAGGCCGAAACACGTTCAGATCTTCTCACAGTGCTACGCGTGCGAAACAAAGCCCAGCGGACCGGCATGAGAGGAAGAAAGCGCGCCACACCTGAGGTCCTGGACGCTCTCGCCCAGCTTCTCCAGCAGGAACTTGATGTCCTCGCTGATGTCCTCATCGTCGTACTTCTGCTGCTCCAGGTTCTCCAGCTGCTTCAGCACTTTGCACTGGATCATGGCCAGCGCGTACTCCTGGCGGGTTTCCCTTTCCGTCGATTTTTCTAAAAAGTTCTGGGTTAGACAAAGAGATGGTGAGGAACGACACATCATGTGATGTTCTGGGTTCCGCGGAACCTTTTCCAGCTCTCTCCTCCTAGTCTCAGGGTGGACTGCCCCTCTCAGTGACGGCTGCACCTTCTCTGTCCTTTAGATCCTCTTCCCAGCTGAGCGTCTGTCCCACCTCGGCAGCCTGCTTCTCACCACTGCCCTGCTTCCTGGACGTCACTCATCACGGACCCAGATGGGCCTCAGCCGTGAGCGCGTTCCCAGCTGAATCCATCGCGTCCTTTCTGTCCCTGTCCCTGTCCTGGCACGGTGAACTCTCACTCTGTTCCCCACCTAGAGCACATAAGCTACTAAGAAAGAACATTTCTTCAAGTGTTTCTCAGTTTCCAATCATCTTTTCCTCTCTCTAATCAATCTTTGAGAGCACAAAGAACAATTTTAAAACTGTATGGCTTGGGACCAGCAGTTAGTGTAACGCCTATGTCACTGAACTCCCATGTAGTTGCCGCGGTTCGAGTCCCGGACTCACTTAAACACATCGGGCACAGGTGCGTGCGTGCCCAAGATCCCAAGAGGAGAATGGAGAAGTGACTGCAGCAAGGTCATGCCCCCGGGGGGTGATTTCCTGTTTTCTGTTTCTTTGTCTCTCTCTGTCTTTCTGATGAGCGCACGCACACGCCCTATAGCAAAAACCTCTCCCCCCCCAAAAAAAAAAACTGTCTTGTTTGAACAGTTCTAAGAAAAGTTTTATGACAGTTAGGTCATTTTTAAAGGGTTTTTGCCCTGTGATTTTCTATTTTTGATAGTACTTAGGAGGGTCAGCTGGGGTAGCTGGACCCCAACAGCACAGTTCAAGTCCTAGACCCAGCAGTTTCAAAAACACACCAGGTGCATGTGTGTATGTGCCCAAAATCCTGAGAGGAAAATGGAGGAAAAGGGTCTGCAGCGTGGCCACGCCCTGAGGGGGTCATTTCTCACTTTCTCCGCCTCTGCGGTGCACACAATGTGCCCTATAGCAGACTATTACAAAACGAGAGCACTTAGGAAAATGCTAATGAGCCCACGGATTTATAAAAATAAACAGTTCCATGAATCAACCAATATTTCTTGGTTAAGAAAGACTAGGCTAAGCTCTAGGACCAAAAACAAAAGAGACAGGCTCTGCTCTCAAGAAAGCTACTTTCATCAAGCCTGTAACCAAGACCCGTCAAATGCTGAAAAGAATCATGCCGAAATAGTTCACTCCAGATCAAATCACCAAGCTCACAATTTCTTTCTCTGTCTACAAGCAAGTATTCCCCAAGCACAAGCACAGAAACAAGTTCAGCTTAGCACGTGGCAGTGAGACCGAGTCTTCCCTTTCTGTTTCCATCAGATTTTAAGCTCTTTGTGAGCAGTGTGCCTTATTTTTCTATCATCTGTGCTTGACTCAATATTTAGGTCAAAGTTGCTACTCAATAAAATATCTGTGAACCTCATAATCCTCCTCACTGTTTGCATGCATCTATAAATGTCACAAAAGACTTGCAATCCTTTTCTTATTTTAAAAGCCAAAGAGCACATGTGCTCATCAGAGAAAGAGAGAAAGAATCCCCTCAATCCTTTTTCTTCCATTTCTCCACCCCACCAGGTTTTAGGCATGCACACATGCTCACCCGGCATGTTTTCCAAGCCACTGGGGCCGGGATTTGAACCACAATCAGTCCCTATGTATATCACTAAGCTACTGTGTTACAGGGTTGGTTCACTTGTGATTTTTTTTTAATTGTAAAAAGACAATAAATAAGGTTAAGATAGCATAACCAAATCAGTTTGTTCTTAGAATTACTTCAAAACTAAAACATGAATTTCCACTCGGGTATGATGGACTAAGAACCTGCTGGATGAACTCTCTTACAGAAAAGAACTATACAACCTGGACAGACTGAAAAGCCACCACCTAAAGGAGTGGTGACAGAAGTAGGCAGGCTCTGTGTGAGGGTTTCGCTTGCCGAAAGGAGGGGAATCAGGGAATAAACAAGTAGGTCCCTACCACTGCAGGTTTCATCTGAGGCTAATACAGTCTGTGCTTCAGGCCCAACGGCAATTAGAGAACCCACAGGACAGAAGAAAAACAGTTTTTCTGCGCTGGGGAAGCAGAAACGTGAAGCTGGAAAATCATGAATACTAAAGAGAAGGGCGAGAATTTCAGAAAACAGGGAGCAATAAAGGGGACCAAATTCTTTCTTTCTTACTTTCTTTCCTTATTTTATGTTTTATATTATTTTTAAATTTTCTATAGGGCACATGCACTCACCAGGGAGAGACAGAGAGACAGAAAGCAAACCATCAAGACTGGGACTTGAAACTCCAGCATCTTAACCACCATGCAACCTGCTCTGACCCTGAAAGGGAGCCACATTCTATCTATTCTCATCTCTGACCAACCCCTGACACATACATGTACAGAACAGACTTAAAGCAGCTCAACTGAAGACAAAAGATTTGAACTGCCGTCAGAGCTGACACCCAAGAAGCGAAGTCTACAGCTCAAAGTCCACCATGAAAATCTGAGCTAAGACAAAGGAAGCAATACCGAGACCAGCCGGTGGTGTGATAATTAAAGCGTTGGACCCCACATGGTCAACAGCAGTTTGAGCTCCGGACCTGGTGGCTTAAAACTCATGCCGGGTGCATGTGCTAGCATGCCAAAAAATCCCAAGAGGAGAATGGAGAAGGAACTGCTCCCGAGTGTGGTTTCTCACTTTCTCGCTCTGTCTCCAGTGAGTGCACCTGATCTACAACAAAAATCTCTCTACAACCGAAAAAAAAAAAAAAAAGACAAAGGAAGCAATACATACTGGAGAGAAATAGCAGGGTACAGACTCTCCAGAGTAGCATACATCATATCTTACATACAATGCAAATTACCCAATAAACAGAAAGACACAAAAAAATGGAATACACTCTCAGAAGAAAACCAAGCGAGCCATCCCCAGGACGAGCCAGATATTAGAAATAACAGGCAATAATTTCAAAGCAATGACTATAACAATCCCCAATGAATTAAAGTATGATTTCAAAGACTTAAAGTCTCAAATGAAAAACTTGAAAATAGATTAAAATTATCCAAGAAAAAGAACAAAAAGATAAAAAGGTTTTGTAAGAGATAAGCAGTTCTGAAACCTATTAGGTTATGCCCAATGCTTCAACATATGTGCGATTCAAATAACAAGAAATGGGAGAAGAGAATAGGGATAAAATCTTACCTGAAGAAATCATGATTGGTGCTGGCAAGAAGCATGATGGTTAAGGGCGCTGGACTCCCACATGGCTGACATGGTTCGAGTCCTGGACCTAGAGGCTTGCTTTCTCACTTTCCCTCTCTCTTACTCTCTCTCTCTCTCTGTCCCTCTCTTGTCAAATTAAAATAAATAAATAAATAGAGTTAAATAAAAGAATTTAAAAAAAAGAAATGACTGAAAATTTCCCAAATAAAATGGGAGAGAAATTTTCCAACTTAAGATGTTCAATGAACATCACGCTCAAACAGAGGCACACCCCGTCAAGCTGATAAAAAGTCTGAAGAATATTTTGTTGAATGCAGAGTCCCAGATGTATAGCTCACAAAACAAAAGATCAAACTAAAACACAAGCACCAAACTGGCTCTGGTAAGTTTCTTAAGACTACTAAGACTAGCGAAACTTCTACGTACTTAAAGTAGAAACCATTCAGTCTTTTAGGCAATCTAATTTGGAACTGTTAACTTAAGTCAGAAAATGTGTCTCATGAATACATTAAGGAAAAACAATTGTGAAGGAATGGTAGTATCCATGAGAGTTGGAGTTGGAGCTTGAAGAGGCGGAACTCTCAGGGTTTGCTTTTTTTTTATGTGGACCATAATCCTGAAATCCATGAGGAGAGTGATTTCTGAAGAAACTGATGATAGGGACCAGCAATTAGTGTAATGGCTATGTCGCTGAACTCCCACATAGTCAACTGTGGTTAGAGTCCTAGACCCAGTGGCTTAAACTCACGCCGGGTACATGTGCGTGCATGCCCAAGATCCCGAGAGGAGAATGGAGGAGAAGGGACTGCAGCTTGGTCATCCCCCCTGGGGGGTGATTTCTCACTTTTTCTCTGTTTCTCTCTGTTTTTCTGGCAAGTGCACACGCCCTATAGCAAAATCTAAAAAAAAAAAAAAAAAGAAAGAAACTGGTGATAAAGTTGTTTAGACCAAGTGGCCACCATGAGATTGTTTTAGAGAAGAAGGGCTTGCACCATGAGAGCTGAGATCTAGTGATTTCAGGGATAAAAGCAATGAAGATGCTCTACTAAGAAGTCACCCTGCCTCCACACACTGAGTGTCTAGACAGGTCTAAGTGAAAAGTTGCCAAAATCAGAATACTATTTGGGTTCTCATATTCCTTAACTCCCACTGAATCTGCCACACAAAGGGAGAAAAATGCAATGCCAAAGAGCTTGCTGACCACATTCTCCTGTACACCTCTGATCGCTCAGATTGATCTTCTAGAAATTAGAGAGAAATGAATAACCCATCAGATGACTAGAAATCACCACAGGGGCACAAGAAATATGCGAAACCAAGATAATACTTCTTCCCCAAGGGAAAAGAATAACTCTTCATCATCCACAGACAGTACAATGGAACTCATGGAAATGTCTGATAAAGAATTTAGAGTATTCATAGTAACGAAGTTAACAGAGATGGAAGAGAAGAGAGAGACAGTGAACACCAGAAGAAAAAGGCTGATGAGTTCCAGAAGGTGAGGAAATTCTTGCGAGAGCTGAAAGAGAAAATACACACCATAAAAATATAATCAAATGAAACTGTTGGAGATGAAGGCTATAACACAAGAAGTTAAAACCTCCTCTGTAAGTATTAAAAGCAGACTAGATCATACAGAAAATCGAATCTCAGATTCTGCAGGAGACAGAATCGCTGGACTAGTAAAATCCACCACGAAGACTGAGAAAATAGCCCTAAAAAATGAGAACAATATACGAGAAATACTAGATACCATTAAACGTCCAAACATCTGGATAATAGTATCACAGAAGGTGATGAGACTAAATAAGAGCATTGACAATCTATTCCATGAAATCCTAGAAGAAAACTTTCCAAACATAGAGAGGGATTCAAAGAGGCAGACCTAAGAAATAAAAAGAACCCCAAATAGAATCACCCCAAGAAGATCTTCTCCAAGACACATTATAGCCAAAATGACCAAAACCACAGACAAAACCAAGATACCCAGACTGGTAAGAGAGAAACATCAAGTTACTTACAAAGGATATCTCATCAGGCTAACAGTGGACCTCTTGTCGGAAACAATGCAAGCAAGGAAAAGAATGGGAAAATATACTCAAATTATTGAGTGAAAAACAATTTCAACCAAGAATACTATATATCTGGCAAGATTATCCTTCATATGGGAAGAGAAGACAAGAACATTCTCAGATAAACAAAACCTGAAAGAATTTACCAACACCAGACCAGCTCTCCAGGAAGTTCTGAAGGGAGTGCTATCCCAGGAAAACTAAAGTCAGACACACAGAAATAAGAGTTCTAAAACAACTAAGAAAATGGCCAGCTTAATGGTAGGGACAAGTCCAGAGTTATCTTCCAGAATTTAAATGGGAAGATTGGACCACAACAGAAGATAAAGTACATGAGTTTGAATTGGTGAAATAGAATTTTAGGACTTTTGACTAAAACATTACTGATCTTCTATGCTTTGTTTTCCATTGTTAAGGAGTTTTGTCTTCTCTCGAGTTATGGACAGGTCCATGTACCTACTCTTCAAACAGAATCCTAATCTCTTACCTGGATTTAAGTATTAAGCAAAGTTCTCTTAACATTTTTTGACTTTGATTTATTAAAGCTAAAACTGCCTTTCTTGAAATTAAAAAAATGTATTTAAAAAATACCTATTTAGTGACCACAGTAAGCTATATAGCCTCAGCTATGTGCTATTTTATAGTAGTTCTACCCACTGAGTTTCATGACTAAAGTCAACTTTTGTTCACAGATATGTATATATCAGCTGAACTTACTATTGAAAGTATTTAGATTAAGATATTTTGTGAATCAATACAATGTAGAAAAGAGTATAAAGGAATGGAAAGCAACTGCAGGTACCAGAGACAGGGTGGGAGGAGGATGAGAAATAGCAGAGGGTGAGAAATAGGAGGACAATATATATATATATGTATATGTATATATATAATATATATATATATATGTATCTGGAAAATCACATTTTGTATGCTGTGGTGATGTTCAGCGAAAGTATATAAAATAAATTAATTAATTTTTAAAAAGGGCTTAATTCCAGAGATAATTAAGATAGGATGGGGGGAGAGGAATAAAAAAAAATGGG
Organism: Tupaia belangeri chinensis; assembly: GCF_000334495.1. Taxonomy (NCBI): domain Eukaryota; kingdom Metazoa; phylum Chordata; class Mammalia; order Scandentia; family Tupaiidae; genus Tupaia; species Tupaia belangeri. The sequence continues at coordinate 6,051,725 of NW_006159504.1, read as the reverse complement.
GTTTTTTTGGAGAGGTTTTCGCTATACGGCACGTGCGCTCGCCAGACAGACAGAGAGAGACATAGAGACAGAAAGCGAGAAATCACCCGCCAGGGGGGATGGTCACACCGCAATCCCTTCTCCACCATTCTCCTCTCGGGATCTTGGGCACGCACGCACGCACGCACACGGGCCCGGTGTGAGTTTTAAGCCACAGGGTCCGGGACACGAACCGTGGTCGACTACGTGGGACTCCAGCGACATAGCCATTACGCTAACTGCTGGTTCCCAAAAAAAATTTTTACCTTGGAAAAAGAAAACTCTTTTTCCCATAATAAAAAACATCATTTCAAAAAAACTATGTTTTATAACCAAGAAAATGGCTACCAAAATGGCAGAGATAAATCTACAAATATCAATAATAAGGATGAATATTGGGACCAGCAGGTGGTGTGGTGGTTAAGGCGCTGGACACTCCCACATGGCCGACCATGGTTTGAGTCCCAGACCTGGTGGCTTGCTTTCTCACCTTCCCACCTCTACCACTGTCTCTCTCTCTGGTCAAATTAAAAATAAATAAATAAATGAGTGGATAAATAAATAATTTAAAATTTAAAAAAATAAGGATGAATATTAATGGATTAAATTCTCCACTTAAAAGTCACAGACTCGGGGCCAGCAGAGATGGTGTGGTGGTTAAGGCACTAGACTCCGACATGGCTGACCGTGGTTCAAGTCTTGGGCCTGGAGGCTTGTTTTCTCACTTTCCCTCTTTCTCTGTTTCTCTCTGGTGAGGGAACATGCTCTATAGCAAATGTTAAAACGTACTAACAATAAATAAATTTGAATCATTCATAAAACAAAGACACAGACTGGCTGAATGGATTTAAAAAAAAAAAAAAAAAAAAAAAAAAAAAAACAGGAGCCCTCTATATGGTTGCCTACAGAAATGCACCTCACAGATAAAGACAAACCCAATCTGAAAGTGAAGGGCTGGAAAAAAAGATATTCCAAGCAAAGAGAAATCAAAAAGAGGTTGGAGTTATGATACTGATTATCAGGCTATCAAAACAGACTGTAGGACTAAACTGTAAGAAGAGATAAAAGAAGGACACTATATAGTACAAAAAAGGCTAATTCACCAAGAAGATTTAATAAGTATCTACACATCCAACAATGGATCACCCAAACACATTAAAGACAGACTGTTAGATCTAAAGGGAGAGAGAGACCGCAGCACACCAATTATTGGGGATCTCAACAACACCTCAATGTCCTCTTTGGATAGATCATTTGAGCAAAGAAAAAAAGGCAACATTACAACAGACACAACAGAAATACAAAAGATCGTGCAAGACTATGATGAAAGACTATCCACCAACAAACAAGAAAACCTGAATGAGATGGACAAATTTCTTGACATATATAATCTACCAAGACTGAATCAGGAAGAGACAGAAAGCCTGAATAGGTTCTTAGCAAGCAATGAGACTGAGTCAGTGCTCAATAATCTCCCAACAAAGAAAAGTCGAGGTCCCAATGGCTTCACTTCTGAATTTTACAAAATCTTTAAAGAATAGCTAACCCCTACTCCACTCCACTCAAACTATTTCTAAAGATCCAAAAAGAAGGCGCCCTCCCAAAAAAATCCAGTGGGAAAAAGAAAATCTCTTCAGCAAATGGTGTGGTTGAAGCTGCAGATACAGAACCTGCAGATATGGAACCCATGGATGCGGAGGGTCAACCCACAGACAGCACAATCCACAGCTTCATGCATACAGTGGGGGCCTTCGAATATATCTCTAGCACATAAAGGGGGACAACTGTACCATGCAAACCAAAAGCATAAAAAGGTGGCATGCTGTGTTAATTTCAAATAAAGTAGACATCAAGAAAAATAGTACTACTAGTAATAAAGCAGGATATTTCATAAATGATACAAGAGCCAGTTCATCAGGAAAAATGTAACATTCATAAATATTTTAGTAATAGCTTCAAAATTCAGGAAGACAAACTGACAGAATCAAAAGGAGAAATAAATTTATAATAACACCTAAAAATTCTAACATCTGTCAGCAATTGAAGGAACCACTAAACAATAAATCAGTACATAAAAGATCTATAACACTATCAGTCACCTTGCCTAGTTCACACAGACAACTACCCCACCTTCAAAATATACCTTCTTTTAAAGTACACATGACACACATTCACTATGATGGGTGGGCTCAGGAGATCAGTGTATAAAACCAAACTTCTTCAGATTCACAAAGATGAAGATGACCCCAAAATGATCACTTACAAAAGTCAAAATCAGTCCAATGCCAGGGAAAACTGCTCAAGTCAAGCAATCTGCAGACAGCAGGGAAAGATGTTAAACGAGTATAGAGAATCTTCTGCTGGAATAGATACGCTCTTAAATGGGCCTCAAATTTCAAAGGATTGGAATCTTACAGAACACATTCTCAGACCATAATGGGATTCAATTAAAGACCAGTAAGCTTCCACTTTCCATTTAGAATTTAACAGTGTGTTTCTACACAATCCACAGGTCAAAGAATCATTATGCTGCAAGACATTAATATTTTTATGTTTGTCTCTATTAGTAAATTATGAAACCCTAATCAAAAAGCCATAGTAGACATTACAGATTATTTATAATTCCTTTCTTAAGTCCCAGTCCCTAGTACAAATATTTCTACAAACTATTCTTTTTCAGAAAACCTGATTTCCTTCTACACAAACTTTCTTCTGAGTTCTTAAACAGAAGGAAGAGCTAAATCTGGTGACTACTCCCTTTATAAGTCTTTCTTTCTTTCCTTCTGTAACATTTAATTTGTTCTTCTACTAAATTTTCTGTTATCTTTTCCAATTCCTTTCCCTAATATTCTCTCTTCTAACTTTAGAAACCTATCAAAGTTCTTATGCTCATACAGCCCATAGTTATCTTTACTATATATTTGTTAAACTCCATATTTAAGGTATCATATGGTTTCAGCTATAACCTCAACACATTCAATGTAACTACAGGAATACACAACAGTCCTGTAATTCTTTTTTTTTTTAAGAGGTTTTTGCTATAGGACGCATGTGCTCACCAGACAGAGAGAGACAGAGAGATAGAAAGCGAGAAATCACCCCCTAGGGGGAATGGCCACGCCGCAATCCCTTCTCCTCCATTCTCCTCTCAGGGCCTTGGGCACGCATGCACATGCACCTGGTGTGAGTTTTAAGCCATGGGGTCCAGGACGCGAACCGCGGTCGTGGGAGTCCAGTGACATAGCCATTACGCTAACTGCTGGTCCCAACCCTGTTATTCTTCTAAAACTGATTCCCCTCTCAATTCTCCAAGATAACAGCATCTCAGAGCTTAGAGATTCTCCCCTCTTCTTCAACTCTGTCAAATCAATCCTTAAGCCTTATCTAGTTTTCCTTAAAAACGTGTTCTCATTTCCCTCTCCACTTTACTGGAAAACATGAAAAGAAGGGATGAACGGCTTATGAAAGGTACTTAAGCAACTGAATTTTTCAGAAACAACCTACACAGTCTGGCAGGAATATATTCTTCAAATACATTATTCTGTCTCTAAAACAAAATGGTATCTTCACCCGAACAAAAAAAGCTGAAGTGGCCACTCCAGGATAAACATCATTTTGGCTTTTGGCAAACTAATGATGCAGGGAGCTCTTAACTTTACTAGGAACTAGGTAGAATCGAGTGACAATTCAGATTTTACCATCACCAAAACTGAACTGTCGGCCTTATAAAACATAAGTTAAAGCAGTACTTCACAAACAAGCTCAACTGAAGACCTATTTCACTTGCTTTGAAATTTTCCATCAGTCATATGCAAATAGTTTTATAAAATACAATAAGATTGAATTTTAAAAAGCACTGGGGGGCCGGCAGGTAATGTGGTGGTTGAGGTGCTGGAGTCCCAAAAGGGGACCGTGGTTTGAGTCCAAGACCTGGCAGATGGCTTTCTCACGTTCCCTTTTTTTCTCTCTCTCTGGTCAAGTTAAAATAATAATATTAAAATAATAATTTACTAATAATAAACAATTGTTTAAATGAAATAAACAATTCTAAAAATAAAATCTTAGCCTAAAGGAAAAAAAAAAGAAATTGGATTGTTGAAAATGTCGACATTTTTACATGAAAAAACACAGAAAAAGTACATGATGACTTTTCTAACAACCCAAACCATCTCAAATTTTATAAAATTCAATAGATTACAATGATTCTGCCCAAGTCCTATCCATTTCCAAATGCTCACTTTCACTTTCTGTCCTTATCCACTGCAGGCTGCTGGCAGGCAGTTCACAGCACAGCACTAATAATGCTGACCACACTTCAAGGAGCACTGTATTAAAGGACTCACCCCAAGATTCCAAATGTCTCAGTCTTTGTAGACCTCTATCGGCCTGGTCTCTAATGAGCAAGAAAGAGGTTAACCAGAAGGTCTAGGCAGAAGTCTGGGACAGGGAATGAGAGAGAGACTAGATAATAAAACTTCTTCATGGAAATACTACTACACAAGGCAGCCGAAAACGGCCCCCATAGATACATGCTCAGACTGGAGCTGGCACCTTTGAAAAAGTTACAGCCATGAATCGCCTGCACTGGAAAATGTATGTGTGTGTCCGTGTGAGTACATGCATGCAGATGTCAATTAAATATCATGACCAACACATCTTAACAGGGGACCAGCAGATGACATAATGATTACATCACCGGACTCCTACATAGTAGACCATGGTTCAAGTCTCAGGTCCAGCGGCTTAAAACTCACGCCAGGCACATGTGTGTACATGCCCAAAATCCCAAGAGGAGAATGAAAGAGAAGGGACTGCAACATGACTCTCCCCCTGGGGGGTGATTTCTTGCTTTCGGTCTCTTTCTGGCAAGTGCACAGACCCTATAGCAAAAATCTCCGTTGGGGGTGGGGGGATAGATAGATGGAAGAAAACAATAGAATGGTAATTCTTCCTAAGCCTTTCTGATAAAAATCATACAGTTGAAAAAATACAGTTTACCTTGTCTAACATGTAATAGGCTCTTGACTAAGTGGAACCAAAAAGAGAAATAAAACTCAAAACAGATGTAAAACTTAAGACCACAGAGATGATCCTCAATGTCCTCCCTCAGTCACAGCCATGAAACATTCTAATTTATTTTAAGAACTGAACATTGACAAATCAATTTAACCACCAGCAGTAGCATTTGCAGAGACCTGGAGTTCAGCACCTGCTATGAATAAGTGAGACTGGCATTTTCAAAAATAAACTTCAACCAGGCAAACGGGGGGAAAAAACAATAATTAGCAGCTGCTAGATTTGTTCAGCTCATCCCAGCTCAGCAAGCTTCCTGAAGTCTTCAGTATGAAATTTCTTTCCGAGTTTAAGGGTGTGAGAAAATATATATGACTAGAGGGAACCAGCAGTTAGCATAATGGCTATGTCGCTGGACTCCCACGTAGTCGACCGCGGTTCGCGTCCCAGACCCGGTGGCTTAAAACTCACGCCAGGCAGGTGTGCGTGCGTGCCCAAGATCCTGAGAGGAGAATGGAGGAGAAGGGATTGCGGCGTCACCATCCCCCCTGGGGGAGATTTCTCACTTTCTGTCTCTATGTCTCTGTCTGTCTGGTGAACGCACACGCCCTATAGCAAAAATAATCTCTCCAAAAAGAAAATATATATGACTAGACAGCCTTTGAACACCCTTATCAGTGAAGTCTTCTAGAAAGGTTATAGGAATTTGAGAATGATTTTTTAAAATTATATTTTTTCTAAACCTGTTTGATGGTCTAAACAGTATGGTTTTACTGTGTACTGATCAGAGGCTCGATTTTGGCTCAGCTGTGTATACCAAAACTGTGAACGTCTAAAGGCTTTCTTCTGCCTGTCAGCCCTCAGCACACTCACATGACTGCACAATCCGAAATTAACTGCAGGAGAGTCCAAATAAACTAATAAGGATAAGGTCTTTTGTAAATCATCCGAAATCCAAACTTAGACAATAAAAGCCCAGATATTATTATAACAAATTCTATGCATTATGGGCAAAACATTGGAACTAGAAAATAGAGTTTACATGGGTTTTTAAATATTAGATATTAGCAATGTATTGATGCTGCCTCTTCCAAGTCGAAACAATTCCAGTTTTCCAACACTAGCTTAGCCAGAATCCAGGGAACTGCTACTATTCTATATTTATTCCTGCTATCTAACTAAATCCTCACACAGCCTTCGGTTCAGTATTACTAACCACCTCTCACCATGAAGAAGCTAGCTTGGAGAGTTCCAGCCTGGATCCCAATGCTAAACAATCACGTGCTGGAATTCACATCGAGGTCTACCCCATAGAGATGGGTTCTAGCCTACCTTTCTACTACACCACACTGAAAGGAAATGTGGGAAACAGCAATACTATTTTACTTCTCGAATTTTCATAAAAAGTAGCTAACTAATCGAGACCGCTCCCTAGTCAGGTCAAAAGAATGGCAGCCTGGCTCTACACCTCTTGTGATTTTCTGAGCTTTGTATATTATAAACCTGGTGAATCAATTAAGCCACTCAATCAAGAAAAGATGTGAACCAAATGCAAAGGCCATGAGAAAAGGTAGTTTTTCTTATTCATCTTTGCACACCCTTAACAACTACACACTGCCTTGTGTATGTAAATTCTCGGGAAAGTCGTGACACATTTTTCTACACAAAAATTTTTTATCTTCAATAGGCATCTCATGCCTTCGTAGACATGAATAAATAATCCATGAAAGGAAAGGAGGGAGGGAATTTAAAAGATAGGATTCAAGTAATATCAACTAACACTTCTACAAGGACAGAGTCTGACAATTCTAGAAAGTTCTTTCTCCACTTGCTAACAATCTCTAACTTTGTACTTCTAAAAAAACTATTCATCCTTCGAAAAGCTGAGGCCTCTCCTCTTTGAAGCTTTTTCTAAGAGGCCTCTCCTCTTTGAAGCTTTTTCTAAAACTCGCATTCTTACCCTCCACATTATAACATAAGCTGCTTTTAGTTCCACACTACTTATCACTGTATTCTACTGACATTGTTTGTTTACAGTCTTTTTTAACATAGTCTTCACTAAACAAAACCTTCAATGTCAAGGTATATCTTGGTCTTCTGTGTTCCTTAGTGACTGAGGCAGGAAGAAGCTAGAAAACGAAGTGTTGGTAAGGGAGCTAGAGCACCTGTCTATGGGACTAGATAGAAAAACCGACTGGGCAGAAAATTTGCCGTGGAAGGTAATACAGGCAGGGGATATCCGGGGGGGGATGTCTAGCTGATTAAGTCATGTCTGATACAGCCAGTAGGATAAATCAGTGGGTCCAGTTGCAATCGATAGAGCCAATGGGACAAAAGCAACCATGGGCCCAGTCAATGATCAACCAAGAAAAAAAACAATTAAAAAATTGTGTAAATCCCATGGAAAGTACTAGTAACTATTAGGAACCTTAAGCCACCCTCTCTCTTGCACCCAGCCAACTCCTACTTCTCAGGGGACCTCCTTTTACTTAATAAACTACCCCTTGCTTTAGCTATTGGCGTGTTTTGTTCAGTTCTTTGTCTGAAACACCAAGAACCTAGACATTGCTGAACCATCCTACACCATGACTAACATAGCATCTGGTACATAAAAGGGCCTCAAAACATTTTTTTGTGAATTAGAAAAGACTGCCAGAAGACCAACATCTGGAATTTTATATCTTTACTAAATAAATAAGAATATGGGTAATGAAACACTTAAATAGAGGGAAAAAAAAAACTTTAGCTACTACAATACTTCACAGTAAAGCCTCATTAACACAAACTACACTGACTTAAGACCCGATTATTACTTTATCTGGATTAACTGAAATTTACCTTGACAAATCATGTAGACAGAGGTGGGTGAGACACTAACGGCAGAGCCACCACAGAGTAAGAGCAGCCTGAAGGCACCATACTTGCCTGTTCTCCTAACAGAAAACTGAAGGGCCACAAAACAATTCTTAAATAAAAAGGAGTACTACTTTTCAGAAATAATAATAATAATCAAAAGCAAATCTAGTGTCCAGAGCAACAAGGGATCCGTCAGGAGCTGGTTGGAATTTATCAGATGTGGCCGGCCACACCTCGACTCACTTCCCACTCTCTGAGCAGGGTCTACCCTGAACATCACTCCTCAGTGCCTTCAATCACTTACACGCCCTCGCCCTCGTCAGGCAGCAGCGGAAAATAGGATGCATGCTTCCAGCTGGCATTTTAAGCAAAGGAATCTTCCCTTCTCACATTACCTTTGATTTTCCTTTTCACAGTTCGCCTCCCCAACCACCACCCCCACTTTTTTTCATTTTTATTTTTACCTTTTACTAGTGTTTCTTATTTATACTTAAATGTTATAGTCTTCATGATGTGCAATATGGTTTCTCAAAGCATGCATGCAGTGTGTGAAAATCAACTTATTCTCCCCTTTTAATGCTACTCTTAAGATTCCTGAGAAAATGCATCTGGATACAAAAGAGAGATGATTGAGTGGTTAGGAGGACAGCTCTGGGGTCTGATAGGTCTCCCTGAAAGTCCAATCTTATCACTGACTCACTAATGAATTCATTTCCAAGTCTTTGTTTCATCATCTATTAAATAAAACAACAGGACCTAGTAGATAATCAGGAAGATTAAGTAAGGTAATCCATGAAAATCACTCAATAAATTGTCACAATTATTATTCTCAGGCCACAGAGGTTAGCATGATGATGAACAGCATGAATCACACTGCCGAGTCTCAATCCCTACTCTGCCACATCCTGGCTACTGCAAAACTGCTTAACCCCCGGTGGCCTAATGACCACTGTATGGCATTCGTGGGAGAATTAAACATGTAATACATTTCATCAGAACAGTGCCTGACACTAAATAAGCTCTTAATAAATATCATCATGATTAACTATGCACATCTAGGAAAGAGTTCCTAACACATCAAATTTTTACATTTAAAAGGTGACAAATGTTATGAATAAGCAATTTTTGAAAGACTATCAATGGCCGCTAAAAATATTAAAATATGCTCAGTCTCATTCATTATTAACAGAATGAAAATTTAAAACAATAATTTCAACTTGTACTAAGATTTTCTAAAAATTTAAAGATAGTGTTAAGTGCTAATGAGAGAAGGAAAAAACATGCACTCCGAATGCACAAGTAATGGAAATGTGAATTCACACATTTTTAAAAGATGGTTTGGCATTATCTAGCCAAAGTATAATTGCTTCTTGACTCAACAATTCTTTTTTTTTTTTTTTGAGAGAGATTTTCACTGTAGGGCGCGTGCGCTCGCCAGACAGACAGAGAGAGACATAGAGACAGAAAGCGAGAAATCACCCCCCAGGGGGGATGGTCACGCCGCAATCCCTTCTCCTCCATTCTCCTCTCGGGATCTTGAGCACGCACGCACACGCGCCCAGCGTGAGTTTTAAGCCACCGGGTCAGGGACACGAACCGCGGTCGACTACGTGGGAGTCCAGCGACATAGCCATTACGCTAACTGCTGGTTCCCAACAATTCTCTAGAACTACATCCAAAAACAAAATATTTATAAAGTGGGCGAACATACAGGAAAAGAAACTGGGAATATCCCACGTGCCCATCAAGAGGATACTGGTTAAATAAATCACCGTATACCAACACAGAGGAACATAACCACTAAAAAATGATGGCAGGGAACCTGGCTGCTGCCTGAAAGGACAGTTGGTTGCCACCACCTTTGCAGCCGGCAGGTACCTGGGCTGTGACCATCTGCCTCCGCATTGCCCCCAGAGAGAGGAGTTGGGCAGGACTGACAATGTGTAAGAAAAAGTCGGCAGGAATTTCTGGTTCACATAGCTGCTGCTTAGAGTTGTGAAGAGACAATCAAGGCTGGAGGCTCTGGAGGAACTACGGCCACCACCCTTCTGGGGAAGAAGATGAAAGAAATTCTCCTTTGAAATTTGGAACCCCAGATTCCCACTATTGGATTCCAGCACCACCACACACCCCCACCACCCACAGAGGTACAATCAAACATTGCAGGGAAGTGCACGAGCATTCAGCCTCAGAAAAACATATTGGCTCCCCCATCCCCCACCTTGAAAGCGTTAAATGTTTCCCAAACACCTCAGAGATGAAAAAGTGTTAACTTGGTGTCTCACTGGTGCCTTAGATATTTTCATTGGAAAGGCCCATCCAAAACTCCCAAATGCTTTAGATATTCCTTCCCCTTCAACCTTTTTCTTTCCAAGTTACTTGATCTTTTCTTGGCTTCACTGTAGAAGGCTGACCTTATATTTTTCTAATTTCTTGCCTTTAGGCATAAATATTGTAACATCTGACAATGGTTGGCACCAAAACTAAGGACAGAATATGGCTAAGTACAGCAGCCAGACATGACATCCAGAGATAACAACAAAACAACCCAGGGACAACAGATGGATTGCCCCAATTACTCAAACATGGCCCCCACACCCCTTTCCTTAAAACCCAGTAAAAGCTCCTTGCCTCCAATCTTTACACGGATGCAACTGGCCAATGCACTTTCCTCATCTTGTCCCTTCCACTATCAGAAAGTGAATTAAGTTCTTATCTATCCACTTTCTCTCTGAGTTTGTGAATTCTTTCACAGCTCACAACAAAGGCCTCCTGTCCTATTGCAAAGGTCACCCTAACACATCCAAAGAAGGCTAGGGAGCTGCACTGTCCTGCCAGCAGACCAGCAGGTGGAGCTCCATTTACAACCAAGACTCCACAGACAGAGAGAGTAGGGGACAGGAGCAGAGGGCACACAGAGCACCCCAACCAAGCCCAAGACTGGGGATTTGGTCATTAACCCTTGTCTGGCAGGCAAGGCAGGCACGTACTCTCCCTCTCATCAGACTCAAGTCCAGGGAAAGGGCTACCTGCCCCAACTGTAAAAATGGAATCAATCTAAGTGCCTGATAACTGATGACTAGATTGAAAAAACATGGCACATATACACTATGGAATATTACTCAGTCATAAAGAATAGTGAAACTGTTATTTGATGCAAAGTGAATGAATTTAGAAGGTTTAATGCTAAGTGACATAAACCAGACTATAAAAGACAAACACTGTATATCTCTGCTTGAAAATACCAAATATCTGTACTCTATGGCAGAAAAGATTTAAAGATAGAATAGTAGAAAAGACAAGTGTAGATCAGAGATTTTATGGAGAAGGTAGAAAGCAGAGATAGTAGGGGCAGGTGGGAGGCACTCAGGCAAAAGATTTAGGATAAAAGAATATAAGGTTTTTTAATGAAAATTATATACATGATAATATCCTTGATTTGATTCTGTATCAGATTCTGATCCACACACATGTGCTTTCAAAAACCATAATGTACACCATAAAGATGCATAGCAATTAAATGTAAGTAAGAAATTATAAAATAACATTTTTACAAATAGTGAAGATCTCTCTCTCTCTATATATATATATACACACATATATATAGATATACATATATATATATATAGAAATGAAAATATATTCACCAGATGTCCTAAGAATAAAGTTGCAGAACAGTATTTATGAAATCACTTTCATTTTTAAATACAAATATCTCGACGTGCTTGGAAACATCTGGAAGATGTCAGTGACTATATTTGGCAAATGTGATGTCTACACTATTTTAATTCTTGCAATATGTTTGTACCACTTTTTATTTTTGACTTGATTAGTTAATTTATTTATTTACAGAAGCCATAATAACAATGGTTAAAAGCACAAATTCTGGCCAAAATCTGGATTTACATGTCTACCACTCACCCACAATGTGACCTATCTGACTCAATATCCTCAACTGTAAGGCAACAGCCAACATAAATACCACTTATACCAATATGCTAACAATAACAGTACCTGCTACATTACAGGGCCCTGGTGATCATTAAATGAGTTCACAAACACAAAGCCCCTAAAAAGATGCACAGCATGAAGTAAGCACTATTTATGAGATATATCCACTATTACTACTCTTGGGAAGCATTCTTTTTTCTTCCCCCAGCATGCACTTGACAGAAATAGAGTGAGGGAAAGTGAGAAATCACCTCCAAGAGGGGATGGCCATGCCACAACACTTCTCCATCCTCCCCTCGGGATTTTGGACATGTACACACACACACACACACACACACACACACACACACACACACACATCTGGTTAGATTTTCAAGGTACCAGGTCAGGGATTCAAATCATAGCCAGTCATGTGGAGTCCAAGACCTCAATTACCATACCACCTGCTGGCCTCTTTGGAAGCATTCCTAAGAGGCATTATGTCAACAAAGCCATCCTCCAAAAGTCCATCTAAATCCTAATGCAACAACCAAAACTATCAGTAAACAAGTGTATGGTAAGTAGACTGACTCTATTTCTGTTAAAACTGCCTGGGAACCTAGGATTCAGCTTCTAGCTCAACTCCTCCCTTGTCCTCAACTGTTCAAGATGTGAGGGAAGGAAGGCAAAAAGTTGACTTAGATATAGACAAAATTCTAATACACTAGTACAGTAACTTTACTATTTAAAATAATTTCAGATTGTTATAGCTGCCTCAGAAATACACAGCTGGTCAGTATATCCAGATCTAAAATACACCTCTGTACTAAAATATGAGCCTCTCTAAAGAAAAATTCCTTCAGAAAGTCTTCAGGCAGTCTCTTCAACACAGTCTTTAGCAGCAAATGGGATGTTATGGTTTAGATATTGGTTTATCCACCAAAGGTTCACATTTTAGAATTTGATCCCCATATGATGGTGTTGGGATGACTAATAATGATGGCTAGTGGGTGGCAATTAGATTTAGTGATTGGATCACAGAGGCACCAGCTTCATGAGTGGATTAATGCTATCCCATGACAGATCCTGTGAGTGCTAGCTCTCAGCAGAAGGGGAACTTCCTTCATCTGAATGTTATCCAATGCCATTTCTTTTCAAGTATTCTGTAACTCGCACGTCTCATCCATTTAAAAATGGTATCCTTCCTGGGACCAGCAGTTAGCATAATGGCTATGTCGCTGGACTCCCACATAGTCGACCGCGGTTTGCGTCCTGGACCTGGTGGCTTAAAACTCATGCTGGGCACGTGTGTGTGCGTGCCCAAGATCCCGAGAGGAGAATGGAGGAGAAGGGATTGCAGCATGGCCATCCCCCCTGGGGGGTGATTTCTCAATTTCTGTCTCTGTCTCTCTCTGTCCGGCAAGCGCACGCGCCCTATAGCAAAAACCTCTCAAAAAAAAAAAAAAAGGTATCCTTCCATCTGTCCCTCCCAGTGCCCCACCCACAAATTAATGATATGTATTGCATTTTCACCAAGACTTTAAAGTTTCATAACTTCATGAAGAACAGTGTTTTCCCCAACCATTAAAAACTCAAAGTTAGTGCACAGTGAAGACACCTGATACGTGCACTGAAATGCAAACACACACATACACACACACACATGTATAAGGCAAAAACCTGAAGTGAATCTGTTTTATTATCTACTCTCAGGTCATATAAGAGTTGCTGTATAGAACTCAAGGAAGAAAAATTCAATTAGCTTCCACTTCCAGGGAAAACCTTTGAGCCTTTGTGTGTGCGTGTGTGTGTGTGTGTGTGTGTGTGTGTGTGT
>NW_006159504.1:6027825-6038046 GCF_000334495.1 Tupaia belangeri chinensis | reverse complement strand
GTTCTCCCTCTGTCCGGCAAGCGCCCGCGCCCTATAGCAAAAACCTCTCAAAAAAAAAAAAAAAGGTATCCTTCCATCTGTCCCTCCCAGTGCCCCAGCCACAAATTAATGATATGTATTGCATTTTCACCAAGACTTTAAAGTTTCATAACTTCATGAAGAACAGTGTTTTCCCCAACCATTAAAAACTCAAAGTTAGTGCACAGTGAAGACACCTGATACGTGCACTGAAATGCAAACACACACATACACACACACACCACTTACACGGAATGCTGCAAGAATGATTCTTGTTACTTTCTCTTTGACAGATTCTTGAAGGATATCAGATAGAACAGGAATGATATTATAGCGTCGCAGATGTTCACACATTTGAGGACTGAATGCCAGGAGCCATATTGAAAAAATCATTTGATACTGGAGTTGGAAACCACACTTGTTACTCAAAACTCCCATTATGCTGAAAAAGAACACACATGTAGAAAGCATTTAATATGACAGTACAGCAAGAAAGAGGAGGTTATTTTCTTTCTGCAGTAATGGAACAAGTCTCTGCTCTGCAACAATAAGCAGCTAGACTGCCACTCACAGAGGGCATTTCCAGCACAGCTCCACTCCAAAAGTCACAGGACCTCAGGAACAGGAGCGCTTGCTGCAGCAAAGCAACCAGAAAGACAACCAAGACTCGCAGCATGGCAGACAAAATGGTGAGAGGAATGTAACATGCAACAGAAAGCTAAAATCAGTAAGATGTGGTGTCAAAATTGATGTGCACCTTTAAGTCAATCAAAAGGATCATTTACACCTTTAAAATATATAAGAAACTCAGAGAAAAGGAGTGATATTTTTGGAGGAAAATGGTCATGAGTCTAATAGCCAATCACTGAATCTTAGGTTCAAGAGAAAACCTCAGAAACTTCTAGTTTCATCTCTACTAACAATGACACTGGGAAAGCTATATGGAAATTTATTTAAAAGTTGGACTATGGGAACATATATAAAAGAAGAAGAGAGTTGAAAAACTTTTCCTGGGTAATGCCTTTGTTCAAACAGAGATGTTCGGAAATCATTAAATAAGAACATTAAAAAATAACCAGAGGGGTTAGGACCAGCAGTTGGCAAAATGACTATGTTGCTGGACTCCCATGTAGTCGACCACAGTTCGAGTCCCGGACCTGGTGGCTTAAACTCACGCCGGGCGCGAGTGCGTGCGTACCCAAGATCCTGAGAGGAGAATGGAAGAGAAGGGACCGCAGCGTGGCCATCCCCCTGGGGGGTGATTTCTCATTTTCTGTCTCTCTGTCTCTCTTTCTGTGTCTGGCAAGCACACACACCCTATAGCAAAAACCTCTCCAAAAAATAAATAAATAAATAAATAATAACCAGAGGGGGCCAGCAGGTGGTTTGGTGGGTAAGGGACTGGACTCCACGTTACTGACTGTGGTCTGAGTCCCAGACCCAGTGGCTTGAAACTCACGGCAGGTGCATGTGCATAAATTAAAAAGTAGATTGAATGGATTGAAATTTGATGATTAATGTAAAAATAATTACTAATTTATTGAACTGACAGATACTGAATAGTCTGTGACAATTTGAATCCAATTTATAAGAATATTTGCAGAAGTACTCACTAAGAAATTGCACACCAGTGTTGACTGAGGAGATCCCAATTATTTGAGTCCTGCTCACAGATATATTCCTACACTGAGACGTGGTGTAGGAGTCTGACGAAGTCTGATGACACTAGCATCGAGATCACTCAATTGACTCTTGCTCGATATCCTCAGTCAGTAAGCTATCTACTGTTGATGACTTAGCTTCCTGTACAGGTTATCCAACAGAATCAATGCCTTCCCTAACTGAGAAGCATATTCAGCTTAAGAACGGCTAGATCCCTTGGGACCAGCAGTTAGCGTAATGGCTATGTCACTGAACTCCCATGTAGCTGACCATGTAGTTAGAGTCCCGGACCCGGTGGCTTAAACTCACACCAGGCACGAGTGCATGTGTGCCCAAGATCCCAAGAGGAGAATGGAGAAGGGACTGTGGCATGGCCATCCCCGCTGGGGGGGGTGATTTCTCACTTTCTATCTCTCTGTCTCTCTCTGTTTTTCTGGCAAGTACATGAGCCCAATAGCAAAAATCTCTCCAAAAAAAAAAGAACGGTTAGATCCCTGATTATGAGTACACTATTTTTCTGGTGGTAATACTGGGTTCCACCGTTTGTTTGGAGGAGTTTTAGGTTGTTTGTTTGTAAAAGCTTGTTATACCTGAGTAGGCAGTTCCTCAAAGTTTCTGTACCTCCAAATTAGGACTCACCAGAAAGTGAGCAAAATTGTATGACAGAGTGTCTTATACATAACTCTTTTCTGTGTAAGCCCTTTCCTTACTGATCTTTTACCTGCAATCACCACAAAATACCTGTGTAATTCTTTTACATTCTGAGAACCTGGAATTCGTTTTGTCAAGCATTAGGTTCTCAGGAAGCCTTGCCCTCTTAGAAAAAGCACAGACGGTGCAAGGGAAGGAGAGATGCTCAGTGGGTAGCTATTGACTCCCATGAAGGTTAGCACAGTCCATTGTTAACAGACATGGACAAAATAAAACGCTTCTTTTAGATAATTAAATGTATTAATTTCTTTGAAAAGGCCAAGGAGAAATGCTCTCCACTGTTACTCTGCATTAAAAGTAAAGGGCACTCACCAGTTTACGCCATCTGCTTCCACCCAGGCAAAGCGGTACTCATTGACCCGGAGCATCAGCTGCAGGCACCCGGCCACGCACTGCACGTACTGAGAACTCTACACGAGAAGAAGCGCATGGTTCAGAACCGGCCGGGGCTAACGCCTTGAGATCAAGTACACATTTACCACAAAACGTCTGCTCTTCTGACCAGAATGTGTTAGTAGCAGAGCATCCAAAGTTCCCTACTATCTTTTCAAAGGTTGGTCTTCATTTGCTTTTATCTCCACCGCCTCGAAATGAAGATGGCTTTGTCTCTCACACTGAATCTACACAACTGCATGTGGTTAGGGAAATTAGGAACGAGGTAGTTATAACTCTGGTACAGTCTGATAAATAGGCATATTACCTTACATTTCACATACCCGGGACCAGACGCATTGCGTACAGAGAATAAGGCTCTAGACAAGTATAGAAATGCCTACGAACAACAACAAAGTTAATGAAGAGAAGAGGGGATGCTTGAGACAGGCCTGTATTTGAAGGACCTTGGGCAAGATACTGAACTTTTACAAAATTCAGTTCCTTCTTAAAGAGGACAGCACTCCATGAACTCTGAGGGGGTACTGTTAGGTTTAAGGGAAATAATTCGGTTAGCACACAGCTAGACACGTTGTCGGAATTCCATAAAAATAAACTTAAAAAAAAATTTACATGGCATATAGAAAGCCTAATTAAAGTCTACACCGATAGTCTAATTAAATGGTTGGAAAAGATTGCCTATTTAAACTGTCAATTCAGTAGCAATGTTCCACAAAAACTGTGCATACGTCTAAAACTTAAAATTAATAATAATAACACCCCCAGTAAGTTGCAACCCCTTCATTTTATCAAACCTAGAACAACAACTGGCCTAGGCTCATCCCTAAATGTTGACAATGAGCCTTGTATCTTTAAGATGTGGTTAGAAAAAGATATTTCATATTCTAGTCTTCACAAAGAACATGCTAATAAAAAATTTTAATGGAAAATACCAAGGTTTTATATAAACTCACAAAACCTAGTATACATGATGCTACAAAACTCATTAGAAATGGTGTTCTAATTTAAACAACATTCGTAGAAACCTAACGCTTTAAAGAAATTCCAGGCACCAAGTATAAAAACACAGTGACATGAGAACATCTGGTAAAATAATCCAATGTTATCAAAAAAGTGTTATCTTCTGTTCTACCTGGAAAACAGTTAACACAGTTCACATCATATATCCAGAATATAACTTGCCTGAAAAGTGAGAATAGTGGCAGAAATTAGTAGTAGGGAAAAAGTGCATTTTCAACTCCAAAACAATCTCCCATAATGGAAAGAAGTATGTGTATCCTTCCAACTAGGTCAACATAGAAACCTGTTCTGAAGGAGGACTCATCTCGTTTAAAGAGAGAATCTGAGCAAAGTTTCTAGACATAAATGAGTAAAAGCACAACCCAGAGCACTCTCTCCTCTTCCATTTATTATCAATTTCCTCTCAATGCTAAAACTTATTTTCTGTGTGCATTCACCATGCTGTGTTGAAACACACGGCACTTCCCTATGGTGGACTATAACCATTCCAGAGATGACTTTCAAAGTAGGGAGCAACCACAGCACTGGCAAATGACTGAATTCCTGACTTCAGTTAAAGGAAGTAGACAGCGGGACCAGCAATTAGCGTAATGGCTATGTCGCTGGACTCCCATGTGGTGGACCAAGGTTTGAGTCCCAGACCCTGTGGCTTAAACTCACGCCGGGCGCATGTGCATGCGTGCCCAAGATCCTGAGAGGAGAATGGAGGAGAAGGGATTGTGGCGTGGCTATCCCCCCTGGGGGGTGATTTTTCACTTTCTGTCTGTCTGTCTGGCACACGCACATGCCCTATAGCAAAAACCTCTCAAAAAAAAAAGGAAGTAGACAGCATCACTTCCTTATCTTTCACTTAACTCCTTTTATTTAGACTCCTGTATAAAATTATCCAGAAAGTTTTTAAAGAAAATAATCAGCTTTGGGGACCAGCACTTGGCATAATGGCTATGTCGCTGGACTCCCATGTGGTGGACCAAGGTTTGAGTCCCAGACCCTGTGGCTTAAACTCACGCCGGGCGCATGTGCATGCGTGCCCAAGATCCTGAGAGGAGAATGGAGGAGAAGGGATTGCGGTATGGTCATCCCCCTGGGGGGCGATTTCTCAGTTTCTGTCTCTCTGTCTCTTTCTGTCTTTCTGGAGAGCACACACACCCTATAGCAAAAACCTCTAAAAATAATAATAATAATAATAATCAGCTTTGGATCAATCCAACCACTCAATACCTCCCACCATACACAAAGACAATTCAATACTGCTGGAGAAAAATCACACAACCATGGCAAAGGCACCAGCATTCTGCTATTCTCAGCCACCCAGGGTCACTTTCATCCACTGGTCACTCTCATGTGCTATTCCCTTCCTTCACTCTGAGCCAGTAAGAGAAAACACATTAGAGATTCACCCAGTTACCAGCAAACATCTCACTGAATTACATCTCCATCCTTATCTGTCCCCCACCTCAGAGGGACAGCTGACCTTCTTCCCATCAAGACTCACAGCAGCCCCTGCAGGGTTCAAAACCTCAGAGCCCTCTCTCTGGGTTCATACTCTTATCCCCCCAAGACGGCCGAGCAGCAGGAGCCTCTAGATGAGCCCACCCTGTGGAACACTCTCAAAGGACCTTGTGCTTCTCCCTTAGAAGCAGTGCCACAGTTTACTGAGATAATCGACTCCCTGATGACTTGCTCAGTGAGGCCCTCCCCAGATCCAGCGCTGCCCCCTGCAGGCAGATCATGCCCGTCCTGTTGAGTACTGCACTTCCCGCACCATGCACTGTACTGGATAAATACTTCTTTGTTGACCGAACAAACAGAAGAAGTACAAACTCCCTATTTTACACTAATTCCAAATAACAGTTATCCTAGTAGATATGGCTTAATAGTTCAAAAATCTAAAAATTTGACCAAAATTTCTATAATAAAATAAACAATTTAGCACGTATTTTGGATTGGGGATTTTTTTTTTTTTTTTTTTTTTTTAGCCAAGACTGAATCTGATTGACTGCTACAAGTATTTCCTAGAGCAACTATGGACCTTCCAAAATAACCTATATTTTTTATTTATATTACCTCAATTTGAGAACTGATATAAAGTGCTCAACAATTTTGAGCTTACCCTATGACACCGTATCTTACTAGGAAATATTTATTATGTAAGAACTTGTTTAGCCAGAAGATAGTTTTCATTTAAATTGCTAAAGTAAACTATTTCTCTAGCTCCAAAATACAATCTGTATTTAGACTGACTTAACAAAAATACATTCGCACAAAGAAAAAAATTTTAGTGGGTCAGACACAGCTGTAAAAGGGGGAGGTGCTCTGCAAGGCCATTCCACATGGGCAGGTTGGTGGTTTAATCCTGGAGACCTCCCTGAGTATGCGAGGCACACACTCGCCTACAATCTGACACTGGCTGAAGGCTGGGTACCCTCACGGGTACCGACATGAGTATCACCATATTAAGATCTCATTAGATATCTCTCTCCTTCTCTTTCATGAAAGAAAGAAAGAAACTTATTTTAAAAAAAAGAAGAAAGAAAAGATGTCTTAGATACTCATTGCGTTGTTTCCTCAGATTTTTTTCCTTCTGGGCTTTTTTTTTTTTTAAGTTTTCTTTATTTCTTTCTTTCATGAAAAAGTACGGCGCCACCTCAACAGGGTCTCATGCTGCAATCCCTGCCCAGCCTTCCCCACCAGCCAGGATCACAAACACACACAGCATATACAGGGCCGCCGAGAAACCGAACCTTCACCTTCCACATGGATCCAGCACCAGGGAGCAGCATGCCACTGTACCCCGTGCTGTCCTCCTTTCAGTTTTAACGTCAGTCCATTATTATAAGTTGTTCTTTGTTGTAAAGATTTTCTGTAACCAAAATGGATTTTTTTTAACTCTTGCAATTACGAAAAAAGCTGGCAAAAATTGAAATTGTCTTTTACAAAGACAATTTGTTAACATGTATATTTTTTCCAAAGTATTTTCAAATTAGAAACAAAAGGAAGAAAACATTTTTTTTCCTATTTGAGAGGTTTTTGCTATAAGGCGCATGTGCTAACCAGAAAGACAGAGACAGAAAGCGAGAAATCACCCCCTAGGGGATATGACCACGCCGCAATACCCTCTCCTCCATTCTCCTCTCGGGATCTTGGGCACACACGCACACATGCCCAGTGTGAGTTTAAGCCACCAGGTCCAGGACTCAAACCGCAGTCGACTACATGGGAGTCTAGCAACGTAACCATTACGCCAACTACTGGTCCCCATATTTTCCTATGATACCAACAGCTCATCGCTATGATAGCATTTCAGATGAGAAACACGGGGTTGAAAAGGTGATGCAACACTTAACCGCAGTGACACACGCTGCTACCCAGAGGCTGAGACCGTACAGGAGGCCCAGCGTCAGTCCCGGGCTCGGCCTACATAGGCCAAGCACAGTGCTGTACACCTGTGGTCCCCCTGGGTGGCTGGGAGCTAGGGCAGGAGGACACTAACATGACAAGATTCTGTCAACACAAAAATCAATCTCACCTCATAAATAAACAAACATTTAGAATGATTATATAATGTATTGACATTAAAATAGTAAGTTGATCAAAAAAAAATAGTAAGTTAATCTTAGATTGGCACTAGCTAGAAGTAAAGTCTTTTCATACCTGAGTTAGTGTCAAGCATGCCGGGCTGAGAGCTTGCTGTAACACATACTTTCTATGCAGCAAACCCCAATGGTAGAGAAAAACACTATTTTTAACTTTTCAACACACTTAAGAAACTTATCATTTGAATAAATGTTCTAGTGTTGCTGAAATACAATTATAGCAAAATTCTCCCATCACAAGGAAAATAGCAACCGACGGAATACACCTTCCTGGTGAAAATGGTCTCAGAGCCCTATATTGTGCAGAATTGCAAAGTAATCCAAAATTAAAGAACTACAAAACAAGAAGGCAACAGAGAGAAACACAGAAGTCAGTGATAAGATTCCAAGGTAAAACTAATGTTATGGAAGTGTTTATACACAAACTTCCAATATTTAATTTCATAATACTAGAATTTAGGTGTGAACTCAATGAAAAAGAGTAACAAAAATATTCATCTAAAGTTTGGAATTTAAGCAACTGAGAGAACACATCTGCACTGCAGTAAGAAGAATGTGTTCCGCAGCCTGACAATGCATGCAGAGTACATCGGTATCGGTGAAGCACAAAAATGAACATTTCAAACACATAATTGTCTCAAGGAAGTTCCAGAAACCAACTTTACAGTTCTGAATATATTAAAATGTTTCATAATTATTAAATAACTCTTTTCGCTTAGAACTACGAAGCACATGTATAACTTTTGTGTCTATCACAGGCATCCACTTCAAAAAAGTATATAGGACCATACCAAGTATCAGCAAGGAATCAGAACAAATGTAATTCTCAAACTTTGTAGAGGAGCATGCGAACTGGTTTAGAAAACTGGCAGTATCAACTAAAATTAAATTTTAAAATACCCCATTACCCAGTGATTCCATTCTAAAATTAGGTGCTCCAGACATAAGTGCATACATTTGCCAGAGGATACGTACAAGAATGTAGACAGCAAGATTATTTGCATTAGTCAAAACCTAGCAGCAACTCAAATATTTACCAATACAAGAATGGATATTAGTTATACAATTGAGTATTACACAGCAATGGGAAGGTGCCGTTGGTAAATGTAATATGAATATATTTCACAGTCACAATATGCAGCAAGAAAAGAGTTCATACTGCATAAGATGCCATTTATGTGGGATTCCAGAACAGTCAGCACTAATCTGTGATAACAGATTCATGATAACGACAACCAACATAAGCCCAGCCGCGGTGAGGGCCATCCGCTGCTACACCCCCATATTTTTTCCACAATACTGAGCAAGAAAATCCGGACGTGAAACAGTTCATAGCAGGGCCAGAAGGTGTGGTGGTGGTTAAAGCACTGGGCTCCCAAATGGCCAACCATAGTTCGAGTTCTGGACCCGGCAGCTTGAAAATCACACTAGGTGCATGTGCAAGCATGCCCAGGGTCCCAAGAGAACAATGAAGGAAAAGGGATTACATTGTGGCCATTCCCCTGCAGGGAAGGGGGTGATTGCTCACTTTCTCTCTCTCCCACAAGCACAGGTGCCCTAATTAGAAAAACCTTTAAAAAAAAAAAAAAAAAAAAGTTCGTATGATGGCATTTTGGGGGAGGAAAGCAGGAAAGCCAGCAAGTGTGTACAAAGAGGTTTGACAGCCCAGGCTTGTGTCAGAACACCCTGCTCTGGACGGAACTGATCCAGCAAGAACTCGTTTCCTCCCCCACCCCCAGAGACAGCACCTCCCACTGGGCCCTGCCTGACAACAGTGCTGCATTTGCAATCGGGATTCACCTAAGTGATCTTGTGGACACTCAGACCAGAAGAAATGGTTTACCTTACAGTCATTTAGTGTTTTACAGAAACTAACTACAGTTCCATAGCAGTTTCCTTTTTGCTCAGCAAAGCTGGTACTGTTTTCCTTTATCCATGAGAAAATGCTTCTGAAGAGGTTCAGTGCCTCGCCCCGGATGACGCGCAAACTCCTGCCTGCTGTTTAGTGTTCACCTCCTCCACCCTCCCTCCTCCCATCTCCTTCTTCCTTTTGTCTTTTACTTTCTAAAGCTATGCTGTACCTTTCATAAAGTGAAGTGCAGAGGTGTGAAATGTGCAGCATGTATGAATTTCGATCTCATGGCTCCTCCTGCTTGGCACTTTTCTTCACCTCGACTCCACGGAAGGCTGCCGTTTCTGTGAATCTGTTATCACAGATCAGTACTGTCTGATCGGCTATGCCACACAAGGGGAACCTTAGACAGTAGGAACTCTTATGCATCTGGGTTGTCTTGCTCAACATCGTGGAAGAAACACGGAAGAGAAGCAGCAGACGGCCCTCACCAGGGCTGGGCTCATGCCAGCACCATGCCTTTGGACTCTCCAGTCACCCACACCATGAGCTGAATAAACCATTTCTCTTTATGTCACCCAGTCCGGAGTGTTCTATTACAGCAACACAAGTGGACTAACATACTGTGATTATCACCTGGTTTCAGGAACTCTAATAAACATAAAATCACAAGAATTTTCTTGAAATTGGCTTATTAGGAGATTCTCGGGGCCAGCAGATGGTGTAGCTGTTACATCACTGGACTCTCACATGGCCGACTGCGGTTCAAGTACCAGATCCAGTGACTTGAAAATCATGCTGGGCACTTGTCCCGACCCGGGGGGACCGCCGAACGGGTTTCCTGAGTGAAGGAGTGAGAGCCGGGGCAAGCAGCGTAGTGTTACAGCACGGAGACGACAGTGTCGTCTGTTTATTGTGGGCAGCACGGTACAGCACAGAGACGACGCAGTGTCACAGCTCTTAAGGGTC
>NW_006159504.1:6001474-6025084 GCF_000334495.1 Tupaia belangeri chinensis | reverse complement strand
CATTTGTCGTCTTCCTGGTCGTCGTCGTCGTCTTGGTCGTCTGTGTCGTCTTCTCAGTCGTCTGTGTCGTCTTCTCGGTCGTCTGTATCGTCTGGCTACTGTGGGCCAGGCATCGTGGTTATATACACTCTGGTGGGTTGTAAATGGAGGACTGTGATTGGTTGTAAACGGTGGGCCCTGATTGGTTGTTAACGGTTTATGATTGGTTGCTTTTGGACCAATCATGAGGTGCCGGATATGCAAATTTGAGGGATTCTAGTGGCCAATCAGAGCAAGGTTTCGAAGGTCAGGTTTTTGGAAGGGAACCAATCATGGTAATTGTTTGCCCTCTGAGAAACCTCGGCAGACTCGCTGATGTGCAGCTTCCCACAGGCACTTGTGTGTGCATGCCCAAGATCCCAGGAGAAGAACAGAGGAGAAGGGAATGCAGTCTGGCCATCCCCTAGGGGTGATTTCTCACTTTCTCTCTGTCTCTCCCTCTCTCTCTCTCTCTCTCCAGCGAGCACACGCAAAAACCTCTTAAAAAAAAAAAAAAAGACCCTCTGCTCAATATTTCTAAAATACCTATATTAAATATACAATCTTACAGAAAAAATAATTTCACTATTAATTTACAAATGTATAAATCTTCAAGTATTACTTTCAATCTAATTTGCTTAGTCATGCAAGTCACTTACAAACTACTGAGACTCTTTAATTATAGGAAGAAATTACTGTTGGCATAGCTAAGAAAATATGATTTACTTCACAAACTTTTCCTTTGCAACCTAATTATTGCTTTCTCTACAACTACCAAAAACACAGCTAATACATATTATTCAATTATCTACCATTGTTACTGCTGCTATACTCTGAAAATGACATGCAAAAGAAAGTCCTGTACTCAAATACTTTAATACTGGATTTTCTTATCACCAAGATAATCACCAGCACTCTTAATGGATTTATCAAAAAGTTATAAAGAAATAAATCAAGAAAGTTCTCCACTTTTTCAGAAGACTGAAAAGTATCACAGTAGCGCGGCATTAAATTAAAAATGTAGGGCCAGCCAGTGAGGTGGTTAAGGTGGCTGGATCCTCTAAGGCCAGCAGCATGTCTTGAATCCCAACCCAGCAGCTTAAGAAACATACCCGGCATGTGTGTGTACATGCCCAAAACCCTCACAGGAGAGACGGAGAAGAAAGGACTATGGCGTGACCATTACCCATAGTGGGTGCTTTCTCTCTCCCCCACCCTGTCTCTCTCTGGCAAGCACATGAACCCTCTGGCAAATTAAAAAAAAAAAAAAAAAAGGAGAAAGTAAAATTAACCTCCTATTAACAAGGATATTAGAGCCGCCCCAGAAAACAATTTAAAGAACCTGGTCAGGGGCCAGCAGGTGGCATAGTAGTTAAGGTGCTAGATTCCTACATGGCCAACAGCTGTTCAAGTTCCAGACCTGGCAGCTGGAAAGGTCATGCCAGGCACGTGTGTGTGCTTGTCCCAAATCCTGAGAGAAGAATAGAGAAGGGACTGTGGCATGGCCATCCCACCTGGGGGGTGATAACTCACTTTCTGCCTCTCCCACAAGCATATGCACCCTATAGCAAAAATCTCTCTCAAAAAGACGAAAAACTATGCTTTTTTTCATTTTTTTCTTTTTTTTTTTTTTGGAGAGGTTTTTGCTATAGGGCGTGGTGTGCACTCACCAGACAGAGACAGAAAGCGAGAAATCACCCTCCAGGGGGGATGGCCATGCCACAATCCCTTCTCCTCCGTTCACCTCTTGGGATCTTGGGCATGCACGCACGCACACGCGCCCAGCGTGAGTTTTAAGCCACCAGGTCCGGGATACAAACCGCAATCAACTACATGGGAGTCCAGAGACATAGCCATTACGCTAACTGCTGGTCCCTTTCATTACATTCTAAAATGCTACTAAAACACAGAAGAATCCTGAGGACATCATGCTAAGTAAAAGAAGTCAGTCGCAGAAAACCACCCACATGAATTCATTTATATGAAAACTCCAACGAGGCAAATCCAGAGACAGGAGGTAGAAGAGCGGATGCCTAGGGTCTGAGGGGAGAGCGGGAATGGACAAAACTGTGAGTGTTACGGAGGTTTTCGGGTTTGCGAGACCCTGCAGTGTTACAGGGCTAGACTGCAGTAGCAGCTGACAACTCTCTCTCTGTAACCCGGCGCACAGCATGTAGACGAACTTTATGGGATGTGAAATATATTTCAGTAAAGCTATAAAAACACTGAGAGGGAATCCGGCCTCGGTCACACTCCCACATCTCACACATCTCCAAGTGCTCCGCAGCTGCAGGTGGCCTGGCCACCCTGCCGGACACTGCAGACCTGCAGAATACCTCCGCCAGCCTGGGGAGTCCTGGACAGCACTGCTCCCCAGTGAAGAAGCACAGCACGCAAGGAGACGGGCAGAGCCTGGCGACGCGCTCAGTCATTCACCTCCAGAGAACAATAAGGAACGCTCGATCAAGACCACAGTAAAGGGACCAGCAGGTGGCATGGTGGTAAAGGTGCTGGACATTCCCACATGGCCGACCACGGTTTGAGTCCCAGACCTGGTGGCTTGTTTTCTTGCTTTTTTCTCTCTCTCTGTCCCTCTCTGGTCAAATAAAAATAAATGAATGAATCAATAAAACTAAATACTTCTTAAAAAAAAAAAAGAGACTACAGTAAAAATAGCCAGAAAACAATTAAACACAGGCAAACGCAGGTGCTTGCTCTCCTGTACAAATGCAAAAAGGCAGAGGAAAGAAAGATTAAAAAAAAAAAAAAAAACACATATTCCCAGATTCTTTATTAATCTACCAAGTCTGGGAGGGTTCACAGAATATTCTTCTGTCAGGGTATAAGCACAACAATCCACTTCTGAGGCTGTGCTGTTTCCTCCGGAGAAGAGATTGATAACTCACATTCAAGAACAGTAAAGAATTGAAGATTCAATATAATTCAACATTGCCTACCATTTTCACAATTAGATGAAGACAGAATAATGCACTTTAAGGAAAGTCCATTTATCTAATGTGGCTTAAATAAAAATATTTTTAACGACCCACTCATAACTTCTACTGATGCTTCTGTGACCATTTTAAGAGAGAGGACTGTTGAATCGTGTTTATTTCTCATTTTGAAGTGCAAAACCTTTTTTGTTTGTTTTATACTGCCATCAACTGGCAATGACATGTAATGCAGCTTACCAAGTGCTGCATTAAAAAAAACTGAAGGGACTGTAAAACACGATGCAGACATACTCGGTTTGGTTTTGTTGTTGTTGTTGTTTTGGTAATTTTTTAAGAGTGTGTGGGTCCAACAGAGAGAGGAGAAAGCACCTCCTATTGGGAATGGTCATCACACCACAATCCCTTCTCCATTTCTCCATCTACCGAAATTTTGAGCACCCACAAACATGTCTCCCAAACCAAGACTTGAACTGTGAGGTCAGCAAAGTGGGATCCAGCTACCTTAACCACCAGGCCAGGGAACTGGTAATACTAACGTATTAAAAAAAAAAAGTCCGAGTCCCAGATACAGCAGCTTGAGAAAAATGCCAGGCACATGTGTGTACATGTCCAAAATCCCAAAAGGAAGGGAAAGTGGAGGAGAAGGGAGACTGTGACATGACCATTCCCCATGGTGGATGCTTTTTCACTTTTTCTCTCTCTCGCTCGCTTACTCTGTCTTTCTCCTTCTCTCCCTCTGGTGAGCACATACGCCCTCCAGTAAATTAAAAAGAAAGAAAAGCCTGAATAGGAACCAAATTATAGCGCAGTGGTAAAACGCAAAGCTCCTATGGCCAGCAGGTGGCATGGTGGTTAAAGGCGCTCGATTTCAACAAGGCCAACGTTCAAGTCTGGGACTTGGCAGCTTGCTTTCTCACTTTCCCTTTCTCTCTCTCTCTGTCCCTCTCTGGTCAAATTTAAAAATAACAACAACAAATGGAATTAAATAAATAATTCTTTAAGCAAAATATATAAAGTTCTTTGAGGCTGGCCCACATGAGAAGATTCCTGGTTTGCAGCCAAAGATCTCCCTAAATCCCTTGGGCTGGCTAGGCTGAGTGGACTGAGGCAATGAGATTCTCTTGAGGGTACTGTCCTTCTATCACTGTCTATCTCTCTTGCTCACAAAAAAAACATAAATAATCTTAAAAAAAAAAAAATCTTAGTAGGCAACCTGACTTGAGGAATACCTGAAGATCCAATTCTAATTCAGTTGTCTCACAAGTAACTCTCACTAAGCAATTTACTTTTCTGGCAATTCAGCCACTTATTCATATACAGCCTGGTCAAGCTGCCGTGCTTTTCTGCTTGATTCCATGTTCATCCATAAATACGGCTAGTAATATGATGTACACGCGAGAGGGAGTTATAGGTACTCTGGTGATGGGATGTAAAATAAGTAAACCAGTGTCAGGCACTCAGTACGTGCCCAATAACTACCTGCTACCAGACTAGGACTCCCCTGTCAAACTACAAGAATCAAAGAAAGGGCTGATACTCCACTTTCGACTTACTGAGATCCACTCTTCAGGATGACAGCCATCTGAAAAGAAGGAGCGTTGAGAAGAGTCAAAGAACACATGTGTGCTAGAAGGGCACTAAAGGGAAGAAGGCAGGAAATCGAAGGCCACTGTCTTACTCAGTGACTGATGCTAATCCCATCTGAGGTACACGCACACATATCTACCAGGTACACCCTTACAGCGCACACTGTCGATTCAATTCGTCACCTTGGTTTTTCTAATATACGGGACAGGAAAGACCAAAACATAAAGGTCATGTCAACAGAGCTTGCACCTCTTGTGGAAGCTTTAATAACACAAATCCTTAGGAATGGCATCACCTAAATGGTGGAGCAGAACACATCTGGCTTCACCACGGAAAAACAGAAAGGACTTCTGATGCCAATAATATCACCCAGAATGTACTAGAACTCAAAGCTGAGGCTGGGATGATCTCTGGGGCCACAGGGCAGAGAATCTGAGAGAGGAAGGGAAATGAGTCCTCTAACAAGGAAAACCCTCTCCTAAGTAGTCAGGTACCCTCAAGTGAGGCCCTCTATTCATGGTTTCTACACTGGAAAAGGTGCGATCAAGGCAGATGGCCACCTTCCCACGATCCTGGACTTTCTGTAGGAATACAGTCCTGCTTCAATGCACAGAAAGCTTCCTTGATGCCTATATAGGTATAAAACTGCTAACGTCAGCTATAGGAAAAAGCAGGTGCAGGCCAGCTCAGTGGCACCGTGGTAACACGATGCTCCATGATGCCAAATCCTTAAGGAAAATACTGGGGGTTTGGCTCGCTAGTCAACCTGTATACACCAGGCATGCTTGCCCACGATCCTGATGGCTGGGAAGGCTTGGGGAAGGAGGAATTACCAGCATAAGATCCTGTTGGAAATCTTTGTCTCTCTCTCTCTCTCACGAACAAAATTTTAATAAACTTCTGGGGGTTAGGGGGAGAATAGGAGGGGAGAAGATCTATAACCTAGTGGCTAAGGGAGCTGGATCCCACGTGGCCAACAGCAGTTTGAATCTCAGCCCTGGCAGTTTGATAAACATGTCAAGAGTATGTAGGTGTGTGTCCAAGGTCCCAAAGGATGGGAAGATAGAGGAGAAGGGACTGAAGCATGACCATGCCTTCCCTGAGGGTGCTTTCTCCCTTTCCCTTTCTGTCTCTCTCTGGCAAAGTGCACATGCCCTCTGGCAATAAAAGAGAGAGAGAGAGAGAGAGGAGGACAGGGCTGACAATGGCAGGTACACGAATCAGAGACCACTCCACTTGAGCCAAAGAAGATGCCAAATAAAACAGGCTACTCGGCAGCATCACGCAGCAGTCGGTCTGGAGGAGGTGCCTGCCAAAGACTTTTGTGCATGACACTAATTAGCACAGGCTAGATTGCCACACTCCCTCAACAAGGACCACTCAGGACAGGCACTGAACCCAACTCAGAGCCCAGGCAGAGGGCACCATCTGGTGCTGACAAGGAGGCAGCAACCTCAAGCTAAGGAAACGCAGTCAACCTGCACAGGACCTCTGGGCACACGTACTTTAGAAGAACTGACACAAATCAAGACAGGCAAAGACGAAGAAGAGTACTTAAACCTGTGATGCAAAGACAAAGAGAAACGTCTGTAAGAAACAGGAGTAAACAGAAATCCATGACCTTGCCAAATGGACAAAGCAAGGTGTCAGTGACCAACCCTAATGCAATGGCAATGGGTGAGCCCTCAGTCTAAGGATTTAAAATAGCAGTTTTAAAGAAACATAGCAAACATAGCAAACTTCAAGAAAACAATGAAAATTCAGAAATTTATCAGAAAGTTTTAACAGAGACTGAAATAACGTTTAAAAAATCAAACTAAAATCTTAGAACTAAAAAGTATAAAAGAGGAAGTGAAAAATACAATAGATAGTCTCAACAACAGAATTAATCGAACAAAAGAGAAAGAATCAGTGAGTTCAGAGAGACTACTGGAAAATAAGAGAGAAGAAAAAAAGAATAAAAGAAATAAAGCTTACAGGATCTATGGCCAAGAAAAAAACAGTAAATGTAAGAGTAATTTGGTTAAAAGCCAACAGGTGGTATAGTGGTTAAGGCACTGGACTCCCATGTGGAGTTCAAGTCCCAGACCTGGCAGTTTGCTTTCTCACTTTCCCTCTCTCTCTCCCTTTCCTCTCTCCCTCTCCCTCTCTCTCTGTCACTCTCTGGCCAAATTTAAATAAATTTAAATATATAAGTTTCTTTAAAAAGAGAGAACTTCCAGCAAGACAGTTGACTAAAGGTGCTTTCTTCCCACAAAAAAAGAACCAAAACAGGGACCAGCAGTTAGCATAATGGCTATGTCACTGGACTCCCCATATAGTCGACCGCAGTTCACGTCCCGGACCCGGTGGCTTAAAACCAACGCCGGGCACGTGTGCGTGCATGCCCAAGATCCCGAGAGGAGAATGGAGGAGAAGGGATTGCAGCGTGGCCATTCCCCCTGGGGGTGATTTCTCGCTTTCTGTCTCTCTGTCTGTCTCTGTCTGTCTCTGTCTGTCTGGTAAGCACACGCTCCCTATAGCAAAAACCTCTCAAAAAAAAAAAAGAACCAAAACAAACATGCACCTGTTATTCAGCTGGAGTGTTGAAGAATCTATGCTGGAGTGCAGTAGGGATATGGTTGAGACACTGTAGAGCAAGAAGACTCCAGAAGTCCAGATCATCCTATACCTGTCACCACCATCTAGGCTGGTGCTACTCAAAGCCATCTTTTGACCACACCCACCTGCAGCCTCAGGAGCCTCAGGCAAGTGAACCTACCCACAGCCGAGCTTCGGAGAGACCCTGCCCCCCCCCACCATGACTTGCAAGCACAACCGAAAATAGGACACCACCCAAAGTCAAAGCTGCCAGAGAGTCCCTTCCTCTATACCTTATAGCTACAGAGCAGCTGGGCAACTGATTTCATTCACAGCTTCCCACACTGGGAGGGTGGCCCTATCCCCACCCACATCCCATGGGAATAGCCAAGAGAACCATCCATAGCTATGTGCTGCAGAGAAAGCTGTTAGGACAGCCCTACACAGGGCTATGGATAGCAGCTGAGCAACCTGTCCACTGCCAAATGCTGCTCCCAGAATCAACAGAGTGACCCTACCCACCCATAAACACACCCTTCTATTAGGCCAGCCAGGTCTTACCTAGCAAGCCAGCCTCACATACCCCTGCATCTTGGGCCACTGAGGCTCTTGCACATATCACTGACACTAATTACAACCAAAGAAACTACATGGAGACTACTCTACTGTGCCTACCTAGAACCAAAGGCGATGGTTTGGATATTGTTTGTCACCCAAAAGTTCATGTACTTACTGGAAGCTTGGTCCCCAATATAATGGTATTGAGAGGTGGTGGGACCTTTGGGAGGTGGGACCTAGTGGAAGTGTTAGGATCATGGGAGCATCACCTTCATGATGTAGACTAATGGCCTATCATGAGGGGAGGGAGTCCTTGCTATCATGGGACTAGGTTAGCCCCTGAGAAAGCAGGTTGTTATAAGAGTAATGTTAACAGAGTGCCCACAGGTCACTCTCTCTTTGCATGCACCCATTGAACTTTCTGCTTCTTTCTGCCATGTTATGATACAGTAGAGGCTGGGCAGCTGCCAACCCTATGCCTTTGGACTTTCCAGTCATCAGAAACATGAGCCAAACAAATCTTTATTCTTATTAATCACCCAGCCTCAAGATTTCTGTTTAGCAATGCTGTAATGGACTAAAACATAAAGCCAACGTGCTCTCCCCAACCAAAATCCTAGTATTCATCTACATAAGAAAGTCTTTAGCCATGAAACATCATCCCATAAAGTTGTAGAAATAATTGCTGCATCATATACACAAATATCAACATAAGAACATAAAAAAACCTGAAAAGAAAGGTAACATGACACCCAAATGAACACAATAATTCTCCAGCAACAGACCACAAAGGGAAGGATCTATGAAATGCTTGAAAAGGAATTCATAAGAAAATATCATTTATAGTGATCACAAGGAAACTCAGCACAATATAAAAGACAATTCAACAAAATTAAGAAAATAATAAATGTGGTGATGGTGTAATGGTTATGTCTCTGGACTCCCACATGGCTGACAGGTTTGAGTCCCAGACTCGGCAGCTTGAAAAGACCCATCTGTGTGCATACCCAAAATCCCAAGAGGATAATATTTGAGAAGGGACTGCAGCGTGGCCAAGCCCCTGAGGGGTGATTTCTCTGTCTCTCCAGTGAGCACACATGCCCTAAAGTAAATATCTCTCTAATAGGAAACAAAAAAAATAAAGAAAACAATACATAATCTGAATGAAAAGTTCAACAGTGATACCACAATAAAGAACCAAACAAATCCTGGAGCTGAAGAATTAAGAAATTTTAAAATATGATCAAGGTGGCCGGCAGGTGGCATGGTGGTTGGGGCACTGAACTCCCACATGGCCAACTGCAGTTCGAATTCTGGACCTGGTGGCTTACATTCTCAATTTCCCTTTCTCTCTCTCTCTGGTCAAATTTTAAAATAATAACAACAAATGGAATTTTTAAGAATATATATTTTTCAAAAATAAGAGCAATCAAGAGTTTCAGTAATAGAATTGATTAAGTAGATAAAAGAATTGCTAAACTTGAAGATAGGTCTTCTGAAATTATGTAGTCAGATGAAAAAGGAAAAAAAAACTGAGGGAAGAAAGCCTACAGGTCTTATGAAACACCATTAATGTTCACATTATGGGATTTCTAAAAAATAAGAGATGAAAAGAGGCATAGATGGGAACCAGCAGTTAGCGTAATGGTTATGTCACTGGACTACCACGTAGTCGACCGGGGTTCACGTCCCGGACCCAGTGGCTTAAAACTCACACCGGGCACATGTGCGTGCGTGCCCAAGATCCCGAGAGGAAAATGGAGGAGAAGGGATTGAGCTGTGACCATCTCCCCTGGGGAGTGATTTCTCGCTTTCTGTCTCTATGTCTCTGTCTGTCTGTCTGGCAAGCGTACACGCCCTATAGCGAAAAACCTCTCTTAAAAAAAAAAAAAAGAGAGGAATAGATAAAACTATTTCATGATATCACAGCTGAAAACTTCTCAGTTTTTAGGAGGGATAAGGACGTTCAGATTGAGAAAATGCAAAGGTCCCCAAGTAGGTTCAACCCAAAAAGATAGTCTCTAAGACACATTATAGACTAACTGTAAAAAGATAAAAAGAGAGTCCTAGAGAAAAGCATCAAGTCACATACAAGAGAACCTTATTAGACTAAAAGCAGATTTTTCAGCAAAAACCTTACAGGCCAGGAAAAAAATGGGATATATCCAAAGTAATAAAAGAAAACAACTGGGACCAGCAGTTATCATAATGACTATGTCACTGGACTCCCATGTAGTCGACCGTGGTTTGAATCTCGGACCCGGTGGCTTAAACCTCACACCAGGTGCATGTGTGTGCATGCCCAAGATCCCGAGAGAAGAATGGAGGAGAAGGAATTGCGGCGTGGCCATCATCCCTGGGGGGTGATTTCTCGCTTTCTGTCTCTCTGTCTCTCTCTGTCTTTCTGGCAAGTGCACACGCCCTATAGCAAAAATCTCTCAAAAAAAAAAAAGAAAAAGAAAGAAAGAAAACAACTGCCTAAGCAAGAATACTATATCCAGCAAAACTATCAGTAATGAAAGAAAGTCTTTCCCATGCAAGCAAAAACAAGGAAGTTATCTTCAGTAGAGCAGCTTGACGAGAAATGCTTAAAGGTTTTCTACATGGAAGTGAAAAGATAACAATTACTATCACAAAAATATGCAAAAGCATGAAACTCACCAAAAGGGTGGATAGCAAATAAGACAGAGAAAGGAATCAAACCTTAACACTAGAGGAAACCATTAAACTATAAAATAAACAGTAAGAGAGAAAGAACAAATAAAACACAAAGCAAACAAAATATAACTACCAAAATGGCATTAAAAAGTCCTCACCTATTGATAATAACATTGAATGCGAACAAATTAAAACTCCCAAGTTAAAAGATATAGACTGTAAAAATGGATTTAAAAATAAGACCTATTTATATGCTGTTTACCAGAAACTCACTTCACTGGTAAAGACACACAATAGCAGGGTTATTGAGAAGCATTTACACAGAAAAGCAGCATTTGCCTCCTGTCAATAGCCCTGCTAGAGTAGCTTACAGAAGCACATTTCTGCATGTGTCTACAGGCCACATGTTTTAATCACATGTTTGCAGATTGGCTGCTCTCCAAATATCCCCCTTTCTTTTTCAGAAAAGAAAGAAAAAGAGGGAGGGAGGGAGTAGAGCCAGCAGATGGCATGGTAGTTAAGGGCTGGACTCTTACAAGGCCAACTGCGGTGGAGTCTGGGGCCCAAAAGCTTGAAAATCCTGCCGGGAGTCTACGTGTGTATGTCCAGAATTCCAAGAAGAGGAGAAGGGATTATAGCATGGCCATCCCCCTGGGAGCTGATTTCTCATTTTCCCTGTCTCTGTCTCTTTGTCTCTAACAAACACACGTACCCTACTGCAAAAATCTAAACGGCATAAACCAAAAAAGAAAACAGGAGGGAGTTCTGGCCACCTATAGGCCTGAGCAGCAGTACAGGACAACAAGTTTGAGTATCACCCAGTAACTGAATTTTTTAAACTGTGTGACCTCATGTTTACCTGCTAGTTAGACTAATGTAAGACACTAAATCACATGACTGAAGTTAAAGAAGGTACTTTCTAATTTGTTCCAGTTGTACCTCCAAAGCAAGACACTGCTCTGATTCTCAGATCTGAAATAAAGTGGCCTGAAAAAGAAAAAAGGGAAATAGCAAAGAACGCATCTGTGTACAAGTCTTGTTTGCCACAGGAAAACATCATCCCCAGTCTGCGAACATCTACGTAGTTTTTCAGTACAATCGACCTAACTGCAGGTGACGCATCTAGTCCACAGGTCCACACGTCAGGAGCCAATGAACACCTTCAAAACTGTGAAAGTCTATGACTCAAAATAATTTACTTTCAGGGTGTTAGGAGCCAAGGAATTCAGAAGAAACATACTTACATCACTGGAAGAGACTGTTCCTGTTTCAACAGCAACACCGCTACCACGCAGTTTCTATTACGAAATAAATAACTTATTACTTAGTTTTGTTTTTAATTTTATCCTAATTTATCATGTTATAACAGGGAGCTAAACAAATGTCAAAATCTTTTTTCCTAATCCTACTCAATAGAATCTATCATCAAAAAACAAAAAGCAAGGAGATGATATACAATATTTAAAATAGCATTGCAGTCTTCCATATATCTGAGCAAAGAAATTTCTAAAAATGCAATCATAATAAATGAAATCCTATGCTACAGCTAAATTCCATAAATTAAGCTATTATAGTATAAATTTCCAAGTCTCACAATTTACTTACTAAATATTTTTTCCAATAAGGTAACTGCCTTAAACTGAACTGCCTACAGCGGACTCTGTGGAAAATTTTGACAAGAAGACTACATGGGACTCAAAATTAGGTTATTCACAGAGATGCTTACAAGTTACAATGACAATCAAAATCTCAAATGCTATACAGAAATGAAAGAAAACTTAAGGTGGGAAAGTCAGAGGCTGAAAATGCAAGAGAAAAGTGATAAAGACTTTCTAAAGGGATATTTTTTATTTTATTTCATTCAATACTATTATCTACTAGTGGCAGGCACAAGCCCCTCACTGCCCAGGTGCAAAGCTCTATAAACTACCAATGCCTCCAGTTGCCCTCAACGTGAAACGACAGACTCAGAGGTAAAAGCACGCTCTGCGAGGCTAAGGCCATAGAGGTTCCCGGTCTGCATCCTGAGGTCTCCCGTGTGTCCACAGGCCTGGCTGGCTGAAGCTGGGAACAGGATTATGACATAAATCCACCGCAGGTATCTCTCTCTGTCATCTTCTTTCACAAAAGAAATACATGAATTTTTTTTTAAAAAAAGAACAGAATATCCAATGTGGCCATTGGCTTGGACTTTTGAAAGCTGATTTTCTATTAGAATCATGACATGCTGGTCCTACAAATAAGCGAGAAAAAAACACTAATGATGGAGAAAGAGAGACCTGGATCTAACACTATCACGTGACTGTGAGGCAGCAGCAGGTAAAATGCCAGCTGACCCCCGTTAGAGCCTCCGAACAAGGAGTCACCATGGAACCCTGATAAACGGCTACGGAAGAAGTGTCCGTTCCCCAGCAAGACAGGCCGTGTGCTCAGAGCCGAGCAGAAGCAGAGGCGGCTGAGAAGCAAAGCCAGATGCGCCTAGTCCCGAAGAGGCCCGATGGCAGGAGGCCTCGCGCAGCAGATGGCCGGGCACCACTCGAAGCCAAAGACTGAGGCAGACACAGGAGAGGCCCTGACGGGCATTCATCGACCAGCAGGAAGCTCAGCTCTAATGAACAGCTCCGGACTGTTCACAAGGGACGGCCACAGGTAATCCCTCCGTGGGTAACAAAGCACCCGTGAGAGGGGCACCACTGCTGTTCCTGTGAGGAAAAGTCCTCCGATGCCACTGACCCAAGAGCCACGGCAGACCGCAGTGACCTTCTCCCTCACCATGTGTCACCGTGAGGGTGGCCACACTGGAGCCTTCCACGCGAGACCAGAGAGCTGACATCAGAGCAAAACAGAGTTTAAAGACAGATCGTTTCAAAGTAGGAAAAAAAAAAATATATTAAAAAGGACGGAGGAGTCCTATTTAAGTAGCCTGATACCAAATGACATATCAGCAATCAGAAAGTGAAAATCTCACTTTTACACACTAATTGTTCATGTTTTAAATACCTTGTTTTTTAAATACTTCACTAACTCAGATCTACAAATTTGTGGCTACTGTAAAAATACCTTTTAAAACAAAGTCTCGGGGCTGGTAGGTGGCATAGTGGTTGAGGTGCTGGACTCCCACATGGCCGACCATAGTTCAAGTCCCGGACCTGACAGTTTGATTTATCACTCTCCCTCTCTCGCACACGCTATCTCTCTGGTCAAATTAAAGAATAATAATAAATAAAATTAATTTTTTAAAAAAATAGCTTCAAAAAAGGATTAAAATTGGGAACCAACAGTTAGCATAATGGCTATGTCGCTGGACTCCCACGTAGTCAACCGTGGTTCATGTCCCGGACCCAGTGGCTTAAAACTCACACCGGGCACATGTGCGTGCCCAAGATCCCAAGAGGAGAATGGAGGAGAAGGGAATGCGGCGTGACCATCCCCCCTGGGAGGTGATTTCTCGCTTTCTGTCTCTATGTCTCTCTTTCTCTCTGTCTGGCGAGCGCACACACCCTATAACGAAAAAAACCTCTCCAAAAAAAAAGGATTAAAATTGATTCTATTAACATAAAAAAAGAGGTTTAAATTTGTTCAAGATACTCTAAACTATCTATTGAAACACAAAAGGTAGTTCTGCTCCCAGATGATGATAAGACAAAAAGTAAATCCAAGCAAAATGTTCCTCTCTTAATGCCTCAAATTAATATCTAAAAGCCATAACCAGCAGTTAGCGTAATGGCTATGTCGCTGGACTCCCATGTAGTTGACTGCAGTTTGAGTCCCGGACCCGGTGGCTTAAACTCACGCCGGGCGTATGTGCGTGTATGCCCAAGATCCCGAGAGGAGAATGGAGGAAAAGGGATTGTGGTGTGGTCATCCCCCCTGGGGGGTGCTTTCTCGCTTTCTGTCTCTCTGTCTATCTCTGTCTGTCTGGTGAGCGCACACACTCTAAAGCAAAAACCTCTCAAAAAAAAAAAAAATCTAAAAGCCACCCAAAATCCAAGTACAGCTTACCCCAAATTTATCTGAAGTGGTATTTATTTGTAATCCAGCACTAATGGCATGACAACTACCATCTCTCCTAGTCCCACTGCTGTCACCTACCACACCAAAAAGTCTCATTCTCTCTCCTTTTCTTCCCCGGAGTATTCTTCTGAACCACTTCATTTCACTCCTTTTCTGAACAGCATTCCCACTCCACCTCCACCAGCCACCGAGCGCTTAATCACAAGCAGACTAAACACTGCACAGCACCATCCTTACCGTCCTGTCCTTTGCCCTACTCTGACAAATCAAGAAAATGAAAATAGAAATGGTGTCATGTTCCAGTCATTACACCTGCAAGTTCTCTTCCTCCACACAGGAGAGTGGGAGAGGCTGGATGTGACCAGGATGACCCGGAGTAAGGCTTCATGTCTCACTTTCAGCCTAACTGCCGAATCCCACAATGAACGGTGAAATTATGCAAGTGAGTCGCCATGAGAGACAGTGTCGTCTTGCCACTGGACCAGGCAGCTCGGCTTCCCCATGGACACAGGAAGCCTGATACTCTTGGCCAAGGAAAAGCCAAGTATTGGCCAACAATCTTTAAGGTGCGGTCTGCAGTTTGAAACTCTGGCCAACACCCAGGGTCAGTGTGTTAACTGGTGAAACAAGTTAGACAGCTCAGTCTGGTTATGTGACCAAGGGGCATAAAAGACCTCACTAGAAACTTCTGGAGAGCTCTTCCAAAACCAAGATCTCTCGTGCAAGTCTTGGTGGTCACAGACCCGAGGCAGAGGTGGAAGCTGGAAGGTTCCTGGCTCAGCACATGCCCGCACATCCCTCCTGTTGCACCGTTTCTGTTCCTGGCATGGGCCTGGAGAAAGCAAGCTCCTTAGAGTCCTGCAGGTCTTTCAACCTCCAACCTGTGTGGCTTTGGCAGCAACCTAGGAGGAAGACACCCCTGACCACTGGAAAGCAAGAGCAGGTAACCCCAAGAGGCAGAAAGAAAAGTTCCGAATGAAGCCAGTAAAGAAAGGAGGAGAGAACAACCACACCTGAGCCAGCTCCGCTTTCTTATCAGGTTCAAATGGCTTGTGCAGTAAAACATGTTTGTAATTTAACATACTTACGAGAAAGAGCTCAAGAAAATACAGCTGTTCGATTCCCTTCAAAGACATTGAAGAAATTTCTTTTACCTGTGAACTCAGCTGTGTTTTGATCCAATTGAAATAGTAATTTAAGTCGCTGCCTTCCATCAGTTCTTTTCCCCACGCAGCCAACTTGGCAATAATCCTTGCTGCCTGAAAACAGAGAAGAGATATATCTGAATGCTACACTGATTCTGAAACACACATGAGAGGGCCAGCTCCATAGCCTAGTGATTAAAAATGCTAGATCCCAGAAGGCTGACTGCAGTTCTAATCCCAACCCCGACAGCTTGAGAAACACACTGGGCACATATGGGTGCATGCCCCAAATCTCGACAGGATGGAGAAATGGAGGGGAAGGGATTGTGGCAGTTGAGGGTGCTTTCTCTCCCTGTCTCTCTGGTGAGCACACACGCCCTCGGGCCGTGGGGGTATGTGGGGGATCACATCATATTCCATAAAAAACAGGATGCATACCTGTTCTGCAGCACAACTTTTTGGTACACTCAACTTGTCCAAAAGAAACACTTAACATTTAATTTCTTTAATATTTTTTGTAATTTTGAAATATGTTTTGAAATATAAACATTCAAAATGTATTTTTAAATATGTCCACTGAAGTGGACCAAAATTAGCTGTGTTTTAAGAATTTCATGATATTGTCTGTATTATTTTAAGGTTAGAATTAAGACTAAAATAAGACCAGTAAAAATAAATCTTTCTTAGAGGCATAACATCACCAAATCGCTTGCCAGAGGTCTGAGCAGCTTCTGGAACAGGCTACCAGGCCCTGTCTCATTCACTCCAAGTCCCTTGTGTGTTCTGACACCCTCCTGTTCCAACGCAAGCCCTAGAAGCCGTCTCTCTCAACATAAGCCCTTCCTTCTCAAAGATTTCTCAATTTTCTTCAAACTATACAATTAATCACCTTTTTATTAAGTAGGTAGTATAAAAATATTACTTCTCCACATTCAAACCCAATTTAATAATTATTTTGTCATTACTTTCTGAAAGCCACCCACTGCTCTGAAACTTCTATTAATGAGCTATAATCAGTGCCCATGGAGAATGAAAGGCTGAGGCTAGTTAACCCCAAGACAATTTCCTGTGCTGGAAGACAGATGTTGTTCTCACATTTGAGCCCAGGCACACCAGACTGGGAGGGATGGTGCCAAGGCCAGAATGCCAGTCCATAAGGGTCCTGGAGTCCTTGGATCCTACAGCCCAGAGGCTCACAGGAGCACCTCCACCTGCCCACCACGTCGGGACCTGCTGGTGCTGCGTGTACCCGGCGAGGTGAGATGACAGCTACGTTACCCAGTTTAAACTGATCCAACCTCACAAGATAAACACCTGACTTAAAAAGATTTGTGTTAGGAACCCAGGAAAAGAAAATGGTATCAGCAGGACATGCAAAAGCAAAATGGAAAAGACAAAGAAACCTGCCATTGCCACTCCTGGCCCTAGTACTTCATTCAACATGTGGCAAACCAATGACAATCTGCCCTCAATGGAGACTGGCAAGAAGATTCTCAAATCAGTAAGAAGTTAAGATGAATTTGCCTACACAATTAATAATGATGAATCGTGCCCTACATGAGTATTTGTTATTTAATATACCTGTCAATTTTATTAGAAAATTTGGAAGACATTAAAATCAGGCATCCAGGCCGTAAGAGAAAGACTCTAAAATCGGAAAGAAAAAAGCATATTACTGGTTCTTTAAGAAATGTTCTTTAAATCCAATATATAGTGCATGCACCCTATGGCAAAAACCTAAAAAAGAGAAAAAAAAAAAAGAAAAACACTGTGAGGCATGCACGCCCAAAACCTTCACAGGCTAGAGAAACAGAGAAACAGAGAAACAAGGATGGGAGCACAAACATCCCCAACAGGGCTCCTCCTCCTCCTTCTCTCTGGTGAATGCACATGCTCCCACCCCCAGCACTTAAAAAATAGTTTTAAAAAATATTTAAACAATGGATGGGAACCTGGAGGAGTCCGACCCGGTAGTGCCCCAGGATCTGTTTTGAGCTTTTGACCTTTTGAGCAAAGCTTGAGTCAAATCAGCATGTTGGCAAGGCTGCTTGCTATATGCTCCAGAGACTGTGGTAGCCTTGCGACCCCCCCTCTGACTCCCTGATATACTACTATAAAAGAATTACATAGCTCTCTTATACATCCTGAGTATATGATAAGATTTTCCAAAAGTCCCCTGACCGCTCCCCTTTGCTCTGACCACCCACTGTTAATTACAATGCTTCACTCTGGCACGGTCACAATAGAGGGTATGTTGAAGTCACATCTAGGCAGAAATCTTCTTGACCTTTGGAAGGCCTTTCAAGATACATTTAGCATAAGCTTAAAAATAACTTTTAGGCCGAAACTGGCCCAGGACACTCCCACCCCACTATAGCTAATGTTCTAACAAAATACATAACAGTGGTGCCACAGGCACAATAGAATGTTTTAAGTATGCCACAAATTCACCTTGAAGTTCTTCATTAACTTGTTAGTCACTTTACCGCCAGTTGAAAAAGCTGTATCCCCGCCCTCACCAAGTGAACAAGAGTTTCACCCCTTTAAAATATATTAGGATTCCTTGAATTAAGTTTTAGATCCCTATAAAATTATCTAAGTTCCATTCTTTATTGAGATCCATAAGAACTAATATCTATATTTGAGATTTTCTTTTCTCAGCACCGTACTTGGTAATCACAAGATGGCTGCTGCACCGCATCAGCTGATAATTATCTCTGCTTGCTGGAGCTGCTTTCCCGAAACTACATTCCATGAAGACACCTACATCAAACAAACAATGGCGGAACTACATAGACCCCACCCTTAATCCAACCACATATGAAACCTATGTTCCCTATTGTTAAAACTTTAGGAACTGACAATTAGAACACGTAGCTCCTCACCCCCAACCTTATTGCAACTTTATAATAAAGCCAATCAGTGATCCGCGGGAGGGTCAGGAAACCTGAGACAGGCTCACCCACTTGCCTGTTTTAAGCTGAAATTAACATATGTTAGATTAAGTTAGTATAAGCCAAATTAGCATTAGTAGCATATGTAGACTAACTTAGATTAAGGCAAGTTTTACATCAATACCCCTTGTTAAAGCTGCAGGTCAAATTAGCATATCCACCACCATGACACAGACTTAAAGATAAAGCACAAGAATTCACTGCTTAACAGACAAAAAATTCAGCAAATAAATACAGGGATTTGTTGGTTAACAGAGGAAGGACAAATCTGGCTAACAGAGAGAGGATAAACACACCTGAAGGCTCCAGGGGGAAGAGTAACTATCTTAGCTGGAAGTTCTTATCTAAATTCAGGCAGGCAACAGATAGTACCTAACTACAGTTTTTCCCCTATATGCTGTTAACTATGAAAAACTGCTAATAAACCATCCTGTGTTGTCTCCTGAGCTACAAGACCCTCTCATTTAAAAAGGCCCTGTCCGGTAATCAAGACTTAAGAAGAATATGCACCAGACAAATAGACTCCTTCGTTCTGAGAACTGTGCTTGGCTTCACCTGTTCAAACAGAACAGTGCATCATTTTTTATGATTCTTATTTCCGTACTTTGTATACCCTATTTCTTAGAGTAAAACGTTTATTTCCCCCTCACCCCTCCTACTCCTGTAAGACATCCCTCAATAAATACATGTGTTTGGTAGCCACTAAGGCTGCAGTCTGGAGATGGCTCTGGCTGTGGCCAGCTGAGAACATGCTAAGAGGCATTGAGGTCTTAGTCTAATTTTTGTTTCTGATCACCCATGTCACCTTCCTGTGTGTGAGTCTCAACCACCCTGGGTGGAGCAGGACCCCGGCAGGAACGAGCAGGTGGCGTGGTTGTCTAAGACGCTGGGCACTTCCACATGGCTGACTATGGTTCGAGTCCTGGACCTGGTGGCCTGCTTTCTCACTTTCTCTCTCTCTCTCTCTCTCTCTCTCTCTCTCTCTCTCTCGTCAAATTAGAAAAAGATGAATGAATAAATGAAATTAAATGAATAATTATTAAAAAAAAATTTTTAACAACAGAACCAGCAGATGGTGTACTGGTCATGTCACTGGACACCTGCATGGCCATCTGTGGTTTGAGTTCTGGACCCAGTGGCTTCAAAATCATGCCAGGTGCATAGGCATGTATGCCCAAGATCCTGAGAGGAGAACTAGAAAAGGGATTGTGGCATGGCCACTCCCTCATAAGGAGTTATTTCTCATTCTCCCTCTGTGTGGCCCACACACACGCGCGCTCTCTCTCTCTCATTCACTCTCTCTGGCGAGCGCACACGCCCTAAGGCATAAAAACCTTTCAAAAAAAATTTTTTTTAAAGACCAGCAGTTGGCATAATGGCTATGTCACTGTACTCCCATGTAGTCAACCGTGGTTTGAGTCCCGGACCCGG
This sequence comes from Tupaia belangeri chinensis, assembly GCF_000334495.1. Taxonomy (NCBI): domain Eukaryota; kingdom Metazoa; phylum Chordata; class Mammalia; order Scandentia; family Tupaiidae; genus Tupaia; species Tupaia belangeri. The sequence continues at coordinate 6,005,185 of NW_006159504.1, read as the reverse complement.
TGGCTTAAACTCACATGTGTTGTGCATGCCCAAGATCTTGAGAGGAGAATGGAGGAGAAGGGATTGCAGCATGGCTATCCCCCCTGGAGGTTGATTTCTCGCATTCTAGCTCTCTGTCTGTCTCTGTCTGTCTGTCTTTCTGGTGAGCACACGTGCCTAGTGTGATTTTCAAGCCACTGGGTCCAGAGCTCAAACTGCAGTCAGCCATGTAGGAACCCAGGGCCTTCAGCACCACGCAGCCCATTGGTCTCACGAAATTTGATTTCTACATAAATGTGGTTTCTATATAATGTGGTTAACCTGCCACGTTATAGAGGTGTTGGCATGTGTGAATTCACCACAGGTGCACTGAGTTCGGCAGGACATCTACAAAACTTTTAGCTGCGTCACTGCCATTCCATCTGCCTGTGGCTTCCCAGTGTCCCCTCTACTGCACGCCAACAAGGAAAGCTAATGGCCAGCAACGACTCCTCTGGGCGCGGGCAGGTGATTAAGTCACAGACAGCTCGGGTCTGCTTCTTATTGCCATCAAAATGTGATCACAATTTTTAAAAAATAATAAAAAATTATCTTGCTTTTTTTAATTTGCTACAGGTAAGAATGAAGTAACTAGGACGGGGTTGACAGGTGTCGTGGTAGTTAAAGGTGCTGGATTCCCACATAGCCAACCACAGTCTGAGTCCCAGACCTAGTGGCTTGCTTTCTTGCTTTCCCTTTCTCTGTCTCTGTCTGGTCATATTAAAAACAATAATAATAACAAATGGAATTAAATAAAGAATAATTCTAAAAAAAAAAAAAAAGAATGAAATAACTAGGTTAAAGCAGGAAAAAAAAATTTAGTTACAACTATTTTTCAGCTGCATAAGAACTCAAACTGTAAGGGTTACATACTTGCCAGAGTGACAGAGAAAGCAAGAAAGTAAAAAATCCCCCATAAAAGAGATGCCACAATCCCTTCTCCTCCGCTTTCCTTGCAGGATTTTGGGCATGTACACACATGTGCCTGGCATATTATTTCAAGTCACCAGTACTGGGACTCAAACCAGTCAGTCAGTCATGTGGGATCTAGCATCTGAATCTCCATGCCAGCACCTGGCCTTTACATTATATTTCTTAAAAAGAATTCAGAATTTACCATATGAACAGTAAAAGGATCCTGGCGATTCAACATTGGCAGAAAATAGGGCCAGGCAGTGTTCTTGCTACGTCTCGCATAGTCGAAGAAAATGCTGACACGCTGGTGATTTTCCTGAAAGAGAAAGGAAATGATATCAGTGACCACAACAGACTTTGCTAAGGACAAGACTGTGCGCTGCTTCCCGACCTGCTGTTTCACGTCCCATCAGCATGCCCTCTTTGTTCACGTGTGCACAGTAGCAGGACGGGGGGGCGGCGAAGTGTGTTTATGACTGGCCTGTCACTATTATCACGGGGCAGGTATACAGTGGTAGGAACAGATATTTTACAAACACAACAACTTTTAATGATCAATGATTTTAAGTCACAAGATGTGAGAATATCAGTTAATTTATTCTCAGGCTGCACCTTTTTTTCTCTCTTTTTTTTTTTTTTTTTTGGAGAGGTTTTTGCTATAGGGCACGTGCGCTCACCAGACAGACAGAGAGAGATAGAGAGAGAGAAAGCGAGAAATCACCCCCCAGGGGGGATGGTCACGCCGCAATCCCTTCTCCTCCATTCTCCTCTCGGGATCTTGGGCACACACGTACACGTGCCCAGCGTGAGTTTTAAGCCACCGGGTCCAGGACGCAAACCGCGGTCGACTACGTGGGAGTCCAGCGACATAGCCATTACGCTAACTGCTGGTTCCCTCAGGCTGCACCTTTGCAGCGGTTCCCAAAGTTGTCTGGAAGCTCTGCCAACACCGATGTGTAAGCACCCTGACCTCAGAGGAAATCCGCATCGGGAGGGCACAAGTCAGGTGACCACAAGTCAGGTGAAGCTGGAGGACCAGCAGGAAGCACCACCAACCCATGGGCAGGCGAGGGACACAAGGGACACGTTCCAAATGTTCACGGGATAGAGGGACAGCAAAAACATCTTACATTAGCAGTCAGTAGAAGATCTGAGTAGGTGTGTTCTTAGTTCAAATCACACAAACACCTTTCACCTAAATGCCCTCTGCATTTCACTGACTGAAATCCACTTTCCGGGTCATTAAATGAATACAGTTACCAAGTAGCAATATTCAGGAAGACTGCAAATGACCTCATAAACAATGATTTTCATTTCCAGATCAACATTTCATTCTTTTTAAATACATTCATATTAATATTTTTCTTTTTTTTCATTTTAATATTAATCTGTGCTAGGCTACCTATCTGAGGAATAGACTACCATCTCCTTAAGTAATGAATCATTTAAGTCTCGATTAGTCATTGAAATAGTTATAATAACGACTCTACCAAAAAAATTCAAAATTCAGGCAGGCCGTGACTCCATCATTGGTGGAAGCGCTCAGGCTTCGACCCTTAAGAGAACAGGGGATGTCCTTCCAGTCAGGTACGCTCAGTGATCACACATGAGACCCAGGTACATAATACAACCAAATCCTCAAAAACAGGTATAAAAGTCAAACATGAAGAAAAAGCAAGCCTGCCAAAAGTATTCAGAAGTGGTAAGAATGAAACAATTGGGTTAAAATAAGGAAAAATTTTAGTTATAATTTTTTAAGCAGCACAAGAACTTGAACAGTAAAGGTATATGACAATTTCTCAATGTAACTAAAATTTTACAGATAAAATCAAGTGCTAAAATACATTGAGCTGGGGGCCAGCAGGTGGCATGATGGTTATAGTGTTGGACTCCTACATGGCCAGCCATGGTTTAAGTCAGGGACCAGCGGCTGGAAAATCACACAGGACACACATACGTGCATGTCCCAAATCCTGAGAGGAAAATGAAGGAGAAAGGGTTGCAACATGGCCAGTCCCCTGGGAGGGTGGGAAGTGGTTTCTCACCTTCCTTCTCTCTGTCTCTCTCTGGTGAGTATATGTGCCCTATAGCAAAAACTTAAATACATATATGTATATACATACACGCGCACACACAAAAAGACATATATATATATATATATATACACACACACATATACAGAAAACATATATACACATATATAAAATGATCACCAAGAGAGTCATGATGTATTTTTCTATGTATTTCTATGCAAAAATGTATCATGACTTTCTCAACAACCCAATAAATACACACATGCATATATTTTGAGCTGGTGGGTGAGGATAACAGCGATCTAAATCTGGATTTCTCCACTGACCCTTCATAAATACAGGTCACCAAAAAGAATAATAAAAAGATATAAAACACACCATTGGAATAATAAGAGACACATTTCTAATTAATCATAAAAACTAAGCAACAAATTCCAGCAAAGCTATCTCTCGCATTCCCACCTCAACGCTTCTGGAGCAGTAGATATAACTAAAAAATGTGTAGAAGATACAAGCTCAAAAGAATCTATAATCACCACCAGAAAATAAACACATTAACTGTGAAGTAAATGGAAAAGACTTCTTGTAGACCAGTGCACTGAATAAAGGAAGAGGTAACATTTTTGAAAAGACATTATCACTTCCTGGAAGAGAAGAAGATAAAAAGAGACTGAGAGCATCCTTAGGAGGCTGGGTGGTAGAAAGGAAAAAAAAAAAAAAAAGGCCCCTAAAGACCAAAAAATAG
>NW_006159504.1:5992693-6001382 GCF_000334495.1 Tupaia belangeri chinensis | reverse complement strand
GGGGGGATGGTCACGCCGCAATCCCTTCTCCTCCATTCTCCTCTCGGGATCTTGGGCACACACGTACACGTGCCCAGCGTGAGTTTTAAGCCACCGGGTCCAGGACGCAAACCGCGGTCGACTACGTGGGAGTCCAGCGACATAGCCATTACGCTAACTGCTGGTTCCCTCAGGCTGCACCTTTGCAGCGGTTCCCAAAGTTGTCTGGAAGCTCTGCCAACACCGATGTGTAAGCACCCTGACCTCAGAGGAAATCCGCATCGGGAGGGCACAAGTCAGGTGACCACAAGTCAGGTGAAGCTGGAGGACCAGCAGGAAGCACCACCAACCCATGGGCAGGCGAGGGACACAAGGGACACGTTCCAAATGTTCACGGGATAGAGGGACAGCAAAAACATCTTACATTAGCAGTCAGTAGAAGATCTGAGTAGGTGTGTTCTTAGTTCAAATCACACAAACACCTTTCACCTAAATGCCCTCTGCATTTCACTGACTGAAATCCACTTTCCGGGTCATTAAATGAATACAGTTACCAAGTAGCAATATTCAGGAAGACTGCAAATGACCTCATAAACAATGATTTTCATTTCCAGATCAACATTTCATTCTTTTTAAATACATTCATATTAATATTTTTCTTTTTTTTCATTTTAATATTAATCTGTGCTAGGCTACCTATCTGAGGAATAGACTACCATCTCCTTAAGTAATGAATCATTTAAGTCTCGATTAGTCATTGAAATAGTTATAATAACGACTCTACCAAAAAAATTCAAAATTCAGGCAGGCCGTGACTCCATCATTGGTGGAAGCGCTCAGGCTTCGACCCTTAAGAGAACAGGGGATGTCCTTCCAGTCAGGTACGCTCAGTGATCACACATGAGACCCAGGTACATAATACAACCAAATCCTCAAAAACAGGTATAAAAGTCAAACATGAAGAAAAAGCAAGCCTGCCAAAAGTATTCAGAAGTGGTAAGAATGAAACAATTGGGTTAAAATAAGGAAAAATTTTAGTTATAATTTTTTAAGCAGCACAAGAACTTGAACAGTAAAGGTATATGACAATTTCTCAATGTAACTAAAATTTTACAGATAAAATCAAGTGCTAAAATACATTGAGCTGGGGGCCAGCAGGTGGCATGATGGTTATAGTGTTGGACTCCTACATGGCCAGCCATGGTTTAAGTCAGGGACCAGCGGCTGGAAAATCACACAGGACACACATACGTGCATGTCCCAAATCCTGAGAGGAAAATGAAGGAGAAAGGGTTGCAACATGGCCAGTCCCCTGGGAGGGTGGGAAGTGGTTTCTCACCTTCCTTCTCTCTGTCTCTCTCTGGTGAGTATATGTGCCCTATAGCAAAAACTTAAATACATATATGTATATACATACACGCGCACACACAAAAAGACATATATATATATATATATATACACACACACATATACAGAAAACATATATACACATATATAAAATGATCACCAAGAGAGTCATGATGTATTTTTCTATGTATTTCTATGCAAAAATGTATCATGACTTTCTCAACAACCCAATAAATACACACATGCATATATTTTGAGCTGGTGGGTGAGGATAACAGCGATCTAAATCTGGATTTCTCCACTGACCCTTCATAAATACAGGTCACCAAAAAGAATAATAAAAAGATATAAAACACACCATTGGAATAATAAGAGACACATTTCTAATTAATCATAAAAACTAAGCAACAAATTCCAGCAAAGCTATCTCTCGCATTCCCACCTCAACGCTTCTGGAGCAGTAGATATAACTAAAAAATGTGTAGAAGATACAAGCTCAAAAGAATCTATAATCACCACCAGAAAATAAACACATTAACTGTGAAGTAAATGGAAAAGACTTCTTGTAGACCAGTGCACTGAATAAAGGAAGAGGTAACATTTTTGAAAAGACATTATCACTTCCTGGAAGAGAAGAAGATAAAAAGAGACTGAGAGCATCCTTAGGAGGCTGGGTGGTAGAAAGGAAAAAAAAAAAAAATAAGGCCCTACAAGACAAAAAATAGGACTTTCCTCCTCCCGCCCCCCACAAAAAAAAAAATCAAAGGATATACAATCAGCCCTCCTGGGACCAGCAGTTAGCATAATGGCTATGTCGCTGGACTCCCATGTAATCAACCACGGTTTGAGTCCCGGACCCGGCAGCTTAAACTCACGCCGGGCGCATGTGCATGCATGCCCAAGATCCCAAGAGGAGAATGGAGAAGAAGGGATTCCGGCATGGCCATCCCCCCTGGGGGGTGATTTCTCGCTTTCTATCTCTCTGTCTCTCTCTGTCTGTCTGGAGAATGCACACACCCTATAGCGAAAACCACTCAAAAAAAAAAAAAAAAAAAACCAATCAGCCCTCCTACCAAAAGAAAGCTATCCATTAAAGAAAATGTACCTGCTACAAAAGACCAGAGGGTACTCCTAGGCTTGTAAGCCACCCACGCTGTGATGTGAATAGATAAAAGCAGCCTGAATTTACACACAGCTATCACAAAAAGAAAATAGAAGATGTTCATCAAATATCTCAGATGACAAAATTATTTTCTGAAAAAAAAAAAAAAAAATGAAGCAAAAGAAAACTGAAACCTATAAATCAAAACTGAATTAAATGTCCTCAAAGAAACATGTGGAAAAACGAAAACCCACCCTGAATCAGAAACTCAAAACCAAAATTAAGAAATCACCCCTAAACAAGGAAAATAAGAGCTAATTAAATTAAGAGGAATGAAAGGAAAAGAGAAAAATGGTCTCAAAAACTAAAACTAAATTATCAGATGCGCTAAAGAGAAGAGACTCAAAAATCAAAGAACTGCAAGCCAAGGGTTCTGTTACTCAAACTGTCTGCAAGTATGAAAATTATAAAAAAATTTTTTCTCAAATGCACAACTTAGAGACTACTGTTCCCACAAGATCTTCTTAAAGAATACACTGGCAGATCCGCTTTCCCAATCAAGAGAGCGCTAGAAAAACCTGAGCATAAGGAGCAGTGTGAAAATCTAGTATAACAAAAGAAAGGTGGGAACAAGTGCAGAATAACAATACATAAATGCTACCTGTTCTGAGAAAGCTTTAAAAATGCAACTTTAGGGACCAGCAGTTGGTGTAATGGCTACGTTGCTGGATTAATCTGTAGTCAACAGCGGTTTGCGTCTCAGACCCTGTGGCTTAAACTCACGCTGGGCACGTGTGTGTGCGCGTACGTGCCCAAGAGTCCGAGAGGAGAACGGAGGAGAAGGGATTGCAGCGTGGCCATCCCCCCAGGGGGTGATTTCTCACTTTCTGTCTCTGTCTTTCTGGCGAGCGCATGCGCCCTATAGCAAAACCTCTCCAATAAAAAAAGTACAAACAAAAGTATCACAGAGAATAAAACAGTAAATGTGACCCACTGCACACTGTAATACTAATAGAGTTGAGATTGAACTTAGTAATATTCATAACTACAGATGGTTTAATTTACCTATATTAAAGAAAAAGGTGCTCAACTGACAAGGACAGACCCACTCTACCAGGATAAGAGGGGCTCGACAACCTGTCACAGAAGACGTGCAAATACCAAAGGGGCAACTGGAAAGAGCCCAGCGGTGCCAAAAAAAAAATAAACTGAGAGTTACGGGTGCATCATGGTTTTTACTGCCTATGTGTACGTGTAGTAACTGAAGGCGCAAGTGCGTGTGATATACATATGACCACAGCCTACACTGCAACTCACGGCGTCTTCATACTAGATGGAATCCTGTACAAAACCAAGATAACCAAGGCAGACTGTAACAACCCCATTTTTCTAAACTGTCCTTTTAAAAAATAATTACTTATTTTAATTTATATATTTATGTATTTATTTTAATTTGACCAGAGAGAGAGAGAGGGAAAGTGAAAAAGCAAGCTGCCAGGTCCTGGACTTGAACTGAGGTCAGTGATATGGGGATCTAGCTCCCCAACCACACCACCACCTGCCACCCCTAAACCACACTGTCTTAAAGAAGTGCTGAGAGAGACCTAGGTCGTACTAAGATAGACCTGACTCAGTCGAGGCTTGCGACTGATCCTGCCTCACATTAGAAAATCACACAGGGTGGGACCAGCAGTTACCGTAATGGCTATGTCACTGGATTCCCATGTAGTCAACTGCTGTTAGAGTCCCGGACCCGGTGGCTTAAACTCACGCCGGGCACATGTGTGTGCATGCCCAAGATCCCGAGAGGAGAATGGAGGAGAAGGGATTGCAGTGTGGCCATCTCCCTGGGGGGTGATTTCTCGCTTTCTGTCTCTCTGTCTCTCTCTGTCTTTCTGGTGAGCACACGTGCCCTATAGCAAAAACTTCTCCAAAAAAAAAAGAAAGAAAATCACACAGGGGCCGGCAGGTGGTGTGGTGGTTAAGATGCTGGACTCCCACGTGGCCGACCATGGTTCGAGTTCTAGACCTGGCAGCTTGAGAATCACACCTGTGCATGTACATTTCTGCCCAAAATCCCAGGAGGAAAGTGGAGAAGGGATTGTGTCATGGCCATCCCCCAGGGGGGTGATTTCTCACTTTCCCTCTCTCTCTCTCCAGCCAGCACACAAGCCCTGTGGCTAAAACCTTAGTGTGTGTGTGGGGGGGGGGCCTCTACAATCCTGTGATGCTTGGCCCCCAAGAAGTGCCATTATTTCCAACCTTTGTCTCGGCAACTAGCACAGCCCATAGTGAACAGCAGACCATCAGTAATTGTTTTTTTCTCTTTTTTTTTTGGAGAGGTTTTTGCTATAGGGTGCGTGCACTCACCAGACAGACAGAGACATAGAGACAGAAAGCGAGAAATCACCCCCCAGGGGGGATGGTCACGCCGCAATCCCTTTTCCTCCATTCTCCTCTCGGGATCTTGGGCACGCACGCACACGCGCCCGGCGTGAGTTTTAAGCTACCAAGTCCAGGACGCGAACCATGGTCAACCACATGGGAGTCCAGCGACATAGCCATTATGCTAACTGCTGGTTCCCAGTAATTGTTTTTTTCTTGTAATGTGACAGAACAATGCTCCCTAAGAGCCCAGACTGACACTTGTCCAGTTTAAGACGTGCAGGGATGCAGCAGCTGGCTGGCCTGTCCCGTAAGAACTGCTCTGCGTACCGAGATTCTCTGGTATAAAATACAAAATCTTGAATGAAGGAGACCCCTCTGTACTCAGGGACAGCAAAGCAACAGCCAGTCATTTAATGCAACTGGAAGATTCAGATGAGAAGTAAAGCTATCCTCAGAGGGAACAAAAGCCCTGAACCCCACTTGGGCATCAGAGTCTGTTGATGGATTAAAAAGAAGAAGCCATATCAACAATAAATGCACACGACATCCAGAAAGCCTCAGGTGATTCACCAAACTCTGCTGACGTCCAACAAAAAACTCTGAGCAACCTCACAAGAATACATACTGATTACTTGATGTCCTCAAAACAACAATAATAGCCTGTGGGCATTTCCATCTCCGATTATCAGCGAATTATAATTCACACAGTAAGAAAAATACATTACAGCACTGGCTCCTGTCTAGCGTGCAGTAGTTGGGACCTTACGAAAATGTAGTTGCTGTGAGGTACATAAGAAAAACGAAGTCCCCAGATGTGTAAGGATATACCTACCTGGAGCATATCGTCAACCATGGTTAGGATGTACTGAACCGTCTGCTCTTTAGAGATGTGCGTCATCAGATTGATAAACGTTTTAGCACACTAGGAAAAAAAGAAAAGAATGTTAATTATTGTTTTCAGTTGTAAACACAACAATTTCATGGACTTTCGTAAGACATTATTTCTCTTTCAGAGATTAGAATACAAATGCTATTAACTAACAGATTTTAATTAAGGAAAATTCATATCATTTCCTTTGTTTGTAAAATTTCCAGAAGGTCGGTGTAATATCCAGAGAAAGAAAGACGGGAAGAGAGAGAGAGCACCCCCGTGGGGCATGGCCACACTGCAATCCCTTGGCCTCCATTCTTCCGTGCAGTCAGGGCGTGGGACGTGCACACACACGTGCCCAGCAGGTTCCTCAGGCTGCAGGAACCAGGATTCAGAATGTGCTCAGCCATATGGATCCAGCTTCCCTTCACCACCAGGCTGCAGGACCAGCCCAGAAAACGTGTATCTCTCAGATCTGTTGTGGTAAAGCATGGGAGGACTTTACAATGACTTGCATCAGACTTGATCATTTTAATGATCAAGTAAATATTCACTATGTTTTTTTAAATTTATTTTACTTTTTACTTTTTTGGTCACAGGACACGTACGCTTGCCAGACAGAGACAGAGACAGGGAAAGTGAGATATCACTAAAGTGAGAAATCATCCCCCAAGGGAGATGACCACGCCACAGTTCCTTCTCCTCCATTCTCCTCCAGGAACCTTGGGCATGCACATACATGTGCAAACATGATTTTCAAGTCACCAGATCCAGAACTCAGACCACAGTCAGCCATGTGTGAGTCTAGCACCTTAACCATGACACCTGCTGACCCAGTGTTCACTATTTTTAAATAGACATGCCTAGCAACTATCAATTCTTTTTTTTTTTTTTTTGAGAGGTTTTTGCTATAGGGCACGTGCACTAGCCAGAAAGAGAGACAGAGAGATAGAAAGCAAGAAATCACCCCCACGGGGGCGGGGTCCTGCCACAATCCCTTCTCCTCCATTTTCCTCTCAGAATCTTGGGCACACACGCACACGCGCCCAGCATGAGTTTAAGCCACTGGGTCTGGGACACGAACCACAGTTGACTACATGGGAGTCCAGCAACATAGCCATTACATCAAGTGCTAGTCTTGTATGAATTCTTTTTTAAAAAGAATTACTTATCTAATTTATTTGTCTTTTTTTAAATTTGCTTCAAAGCATGTAAGTTCATCAGAGAGAGAGAGAGAGAAGGTGCACACATGATCTTCAAGACACCAGGTCCAGGACTCAGACCACAGTTGACCCCATAGGAGTCCAGCACCTTCTCCACACCACCTGCTGGCCCCGTGTCTATCAATTCTAGATTATGCATGACAGCATAAAGTTAGGTAGACAATCAAACCTTACATGGCTTTGGGTGTTTCATCGTTTTATTGTGCCCACTGAGAAGCAGAACACTAGAGCAACAGGAGTATGGAGGCGGGAATCAGAAGGCCTGGGCCGTCCTTAATCTACGACTCGCCAGCTATACGACAATCTCTGGACTTCAGTACAGGCTGGAGCCAGCAATCTGTTACCCACCGATTTCCCAGGACTGTTGTCAGGAACAGACCAAGCACATAAGGCTCCTTCAGCCAAACAGAGCCTATGTCAGAAAACAGGATGGGCGGGGAAACTGCATCTATTCTGGGCCAGGCTCTAAACTCAGTATATAAATCAAATAGGAGCCAATCAACATCATCCTATAAAATTCTTTAAATCGGCCAAAAAACAGTTTCATGTGTATGACACCATTCAGTAATAGGGTTGGAGTCATACGTTAAAAAACTATCACCACCCTGAGGCCAGCAGGTGGTTTGGTGGTTAAGACGCTGGATTCCACATGGCCAACCACAGACTGAGTCCTGGACCAGGCAGCTTGAAAATCACTCCAGACATGTGTGGATGTGTACCCAAAATCCCAAGAGGAGAATGGAGGAGAAGGGACTGCAGCATAGCCATCCTCCTGGAGATGATCTCTCATCTCCCTCCCCAGCTGGCCCCCTGGCAAGTATATGTGCCCATAGCAAAAGTTTTTAATTAATTAATCAATTAATTAATGAAACGAAATAAAAAGGACCTTCCATAAACACACACACTTCAAGCAGGCCTGTGACCTAGAGGTTAAGAGAACTGGGTCTGAAATGGTAGTTGGAGTCCCAGACCCGGCAGTCTGAAAAACATACCAGGTGTATGTGCATGTGTGTCCAAAATCTCGACAGGACAGAGAAATGGAGAAGACTGCAATATGGCCTTGTCCCACTGGGAAAGGTGCTTTCTCTTTCTATCTCTCTGTATCTCTGTTTGTCTCTGGCAAGCACATATACCCTTCAACAATTAATTTAAAAGAAAGCTTCAAACAAGATACAAATAATTAACAAACAAATGGGGAAAATATAATTCCACTGTAATCAAAGTAATATGTTAACCCTTTTAATATGGAAAATTCAAATATTTTTATTTCAAACATTACTAATGAGACTACAAAGTGGAAAAGATGTTCTAAAATAGTTAAGCAACTTTTAAATTTGAACTTTGAAACAGTCATTTCTCTGCTATTATAGAAATCTGCTCTAAGACGACACTCAAATACAGAAAAGGACAGTGATATAAACATACTCGGTATTACATTTTTTTCCAAAATTAACTAAGAAAACTAGAACTCTCTTAAAGCCTTCCAGTGAAAGGGTTTTTAGTTAAACTATGGTGTTTACCTACAACTGACTATCCCATAATCACTAAGATCTTTCTGGAATGTTCGATGACGCAGGGAACTGTTCGTGATACAATATGCACATCACCTGGCTGCCTTCAGTTTGAAGCATCTCTTGCTTCTCTTCAGGACTTCTTTTCATTTCGAACCTCTGAATAAATTCACAGTCTTCAGCGGAAATCATCTGCCCCCTGGAAAGTGAGAATAAGTAGTTCTATTCAGTAAGAGGGAAACAGCTACCAGGAGCAGAGGAATCCCCT
>NW_006159504.1:5982019-5992009 GCF_000334495.1 Tupaia belangeri chinensis | reverse complement strand
AGCCTCTCCCCACCTGAGAGTCTGTCCTCCCATCAGCCTCCTGCACTGCACTATCCTACGTCCTCCACCTGTGCAGGGGGTCCCATCATCACTGGCTCTCCCCGCTTCAAAGTTTCCTGGAGCTCAAACCTTGGAAGGGACTGCATAATGGCCATCTCCCCTGGAGGGTGGTTTCTCACTTCTCTGTCTCTCCAGCAAGCTTACACACCCTATGGCAATTTAAAAAAAAAAAATAAGAAGAATTTGTTTCTATCTCAGGAAGAGTTTTAACTCTGGGTGTGAAGCTTAGCACGTCACCACCCCTCTGACTACTATTTTCCATACCATTAAAATGGCAACTACAATACCCCCTGCCCTACTCTGAGTGGTCAAGTAAGTTCGATGAGAAATTTTAAGAAAAAGCACTAGATGAATACCAGCAACTTGGAGTAAAAACAAGTTCAAAGTAAACTCCTTCCAACATGCTTTTATCATTCAAACATCAACATATTTTTCGACTCAGTAGGTGAAAAAGCTGGTACAGCAAGGGACTGGTGTTCCACAAAACCCGGCCAGTCCAATGCTGGACGTGAGCGGCCGGCCCAGTGTACATTACTACAGGAGTGTGGTCCTTCCCCGGAGCTGTGCTGGGTCAGTGTCCCACGGAGGCCCTGAGGTGAGGATCCTTATGCGAGTGACTTAGGAAGGCCGTGCTCCCAGGAGAGGCCAAGGAGAGGGAGGAGCATACAAAGCAAGGAAGAAGAGCTTGGCCAGGGCCCAGCAAAGGGCCACAGAGGACAGCTCTCCCTGAGCCCACCGAGGGCCTGGGAAGGTAACACATGTCCTAGTAGCTGTTCCCTACGACAAGGAGAAGAACTTGCAGACTTCCTGTCACCTCCATCCACAACCCCGCCTTTTTCTTTTTCCAAAGGCGGAATTTTTTTTTAATTAAAAAAAAAACAAAACTCATTTCTTCCACGAGTGAGACAGACAGAAAGAAACAAAGAAATGGCACTCCCAAAGGGGTCCTAAAGCCATGATCCACCCCCAGCTTCACCAGGCCCAGGTCATGAGCACGCATGTGCCTGGTGTACTCAGGGAGGTCTTTAGACGCAAACAGGGAACCTTTCCAAGTGGGTCTGCTTTGCAGAACATCGGGTTTTACTGCTGCGCCACTGTCTAGCCCCCAGATCTTGGTTTTAACGTACTCACAGGAATCAGCATTTTATTTTACTTTCCTAGGGCTTATACGTGTTATTGCAATATGCTAAATTGTTTCACTTACTTTGGATTTGCTCCTGCACTTTGTAATCCACTGTTCTGTCTTTTGGGTACCTATTCCACACTGCTTCAAGCACGCTAACATATTCTTTAATATCTTCTAAAACTATTCTCAGGAGTTCATTTTTTCTGACAAAAGGGAGAATTGTCAATTACCAACCAAAAGGAGAGTTTGTCTTTCTAGATCTCTCTGAGACAGGTAACAGTTGTGGCTACTTCCTCTCTCTCTCTCTCTCTCTCTCTCGTTTTTTGTTGTTGTTTATTTTAGGACACGTGTGCTCCCAGGGGACAGAGACAGAGAAACAAAGGGGGAAAATGGGAAAGGGCCGTTGGAGGGATAGCCATGTTGCAATTCCTCCTCGATTCTCCTCTCAGGACTGTGAGGATACATGCACACGGATCAAGCATGTTTTCAAGCCACTGGGTCTGGGGCTCAACTGCGTAGTCAGCCCTGTGGGATCAAGTTGCCTTAACCTCTGTGCCACCTGCTGGTCTGTATTGCAGCCACTGCTTGACGCTGTTTTTTGAGAGAGTTTTTTGCTAAAGGGAACGTGCAGTCACTGGAGAGACAGAGAGAAACAGAGACATAAAGCAAGAAATCACCCTCCAGGGGGATGGACACACCGCAGTCTGTTTTTTTGAGAGAGTTTTTTGCTAAAGGGAACATGCAGTCACTGGAGAGACAAAAAAAACAGAGACATAAAGCAAGAAATCACCCTCCAGGGGGATGGACACACCGCAGTCCCTTTTCCTCCATTCTCCTCTTGGGATTTTGGGCACACACACACATGTGCCTAGCTTGAGTTTTAAGCCACCAGGTCCGGGACTCAAACCACAGTCGACTACATTGGGAGTTCAGCAACATAGCCATCATGCCACCTGCTGGTCCCCTGCTTGACACTCTTGATATTCTTCCTCAGCTTTCAGATTCACCCAGCAGCCTCAAGCCACTGCTCCTCAGCTTCTTCACCAGCTCCTATGTCTCAGCTCCTGGAAGGCTCTCCTCATCTCTCTCTCTCCAGGCTCCCCGCCATGGTGCTCTCCACAGTGCAAGCTCTGGCCCCATCTTCTACACTCCTCACTCACAGCTTCCTCCATGGATGCCAGGAGCACCCCAGACCCTACAGGACAGAACTGAGATCATCAATCTTGCAGGCTGACTAGTACGAAGCTGAAGCAAAAACACACGCTTCACATATATGCACTCTGCTCCTTGGGACAGACCAAGATAACAAGGTCATCCTGCCTGGGTCAGCACAAAAGACATGAAACATGGAATACAATCTACCTGAACCCCCTAGCTAAAATGATTCATGTTACTCCCCAGTCTGGCTATGCTGATGTGAAAAGGTGTGTCACCACCTCTGTGATCAGGGTAATCCCTGAAAAAGCTGCAGCTCTGTGACCACGAAGGCCGTACTTGCCAACCTTGTCATTTACCAGCCTCCTCAATGTAAATAACTGTGGTTTGGTTGGGTTTGGTTTTCATTGCAAAGCCATTTTTCTGAAGTCTTGTACTTGTTGCAGGTAACCTTTTTCCTTTTTTGTTCAAATTCTTTCAAGTCTGAGTCTTCCTTTGACAGTCCCATAATAGCATGTGGTGCCATCTCTCATGCCCCACAGCCAACCAGGCACCAGTCCTTGTTCTTGGACCAGACAGCTACTCTCCTCTGGACTTCCCTCCTCTGGAGCAGCCCAGCCTGGCGACAGTCCACCAGTGGGTTTCCTGCTCTAATCCAAGCCTCCTGCAGACTATCTCCTTACCTGCACCGGGCACCTGATCACGCACCCACCTGATCATGTCCTTGCCTTCACATTAGTCAGACTGACAGTCTGAATCGCAGTCTACCTAGTCCCAAGGCAGAGGCAGTCACTGAAAAATCTTTCAAATCAATTGACCAATTAAAACCAAATACGCACAAGGCCAGCAGGTGGCATGGAGGTTAAGGCAGCTGGATCTCACGTGGCTAACTCCATGGTTCAAGTCCCAGACCTGGTGGCCATTTAAAAATCATGCTGTGGGGGCCAGCAGGTAGCATGGTGGTTATAGGCACTGGACTCCCATATGGTCGACCATAGTTCAAGTCCCAGACCCGGCAGCTTGCTTTCTCTCTCTCTCTAGTCAAATCTAAAATAATAATAATAATTAAGTAATTTTTTAAAAAATAATCCTTTCCAGATTTAAAAAAAAATATCATGTTGGGTGTGTATGCATGCATGCCCATCCCAAGAGAGACTGGAGGAGATGGGATTGTAGCATGGCCATCTCCCCGCTGAAGGGGTGAATTTTCAGTTTCTCTCTCTCTCGCTCGCTCACTATCTTGCGCACGCATACATGCACTCTCCCTATAACAACCTGAAAAAAAAACTAATATACATGTGCATGTTAATTAGCCTATGTGACAGCTATCTACTCATCTTTTTTTTTTTTTGGAGAGATTTTCACTGTAGGGCGCGTGCGCTCGCCAGACAGAGAGAGACATAGAGACAGAAAGCGAGAAATCACCCCCCAGGGGGGATGGCCACGCCGCAATCCCTTCTCCTCCATTCTCCTCTCGGGATCTTGGGCACGCACGTACACGCGCCCGGCGTGAGTTTTAAGCCACCGGGTCCAGGACACAATCCGCGGTCGACTATGTGGGAGTCCAGCGACATAGCCATTACGCTAACTGCTGGTTCCCTCTACTCATCTTTAAAAGAGAAAAAGATCCAAAACCTACATCCCAGTAGTACTATGAAAAGAATGCTAAACACTGGGTTCATCAGGAAAGCCGTGACGCAATTTTGCACAGGAAACATGTCATGACTTTCCCGGTGCCTTATTATTCATTTCTACCACTTCTCAACTAATATTACTTGGCAGCCTACTATGTGCCAGGCACCTTTAAGAAGAGGCAACATGGGCCCAGATGCAGGTAGCACCACTGCATGGAGGTTTGCTTGGGAGGCTGGAAGCCACATGGGAGACCCAAATTCAGTTCTGGGGGTCAACCTGAATATACCAGGTGCAACTGGACCTGTACTCCTAGTTCACTGGAACACTGGGACAGGACTGCAACATGGTTTTGTTTTGTTTCATTTTGAGAGATTTTTTGCTATAGGGCACGTACACTTGCCAAAGAGACAGAGTCAGAAAGTGAGAAATCACCCCCTGGGGCGGGGAGGATGGCCAAACTGCGATCCCTGCTCCTTCAGTCTCCTCTCAGGATTTTGGGCACACACACACGGCTGAGTTTCAAGCCACCAGGTCCGATACTTGAAGCACGGTGAACCATGTGGGGGTCCCGCCCCGAAACCACTTCATCACCTGTTAGCCCAGGATGGCAACATAGTGAGAGTCTGTCAGAAATCTCTCTCTTTCTGTCTTTCTCTCTCGTGAACATGGGGAAAACTGACAGAAAAATAGCAGGGTTTTCATGTTTAAATAGAGGAAGGAAAGGACATAAATGAAAAAATAGAGAAAAAAGGAACAGGCAGCACAGCAATGAATTAGACAGTCCTCTGTGAGTCTACGTTCCAGTGGGAAACAAAAAATACGCAGATACAAAAATAAATCATCTAAAAATCCATCTTTACAGAGCAACAAATCTGGCCATCTGACTCCCAGCTCGACCTTCCACTGGGAAGCCACAGAAGGCCTTTCTGAGGCCCCTCCACCCCCCACAGACAGTCCAATGAAGTGAGCCCGCTGTGGATTTCCCACTGTCGTAGACGCATACGTTGGATACGTGTCTGCACTTTAACACTTACTAGAATGTTTTTTTTTTTTTTTGGAGAGGTTTTTGCTATTGGGCACATGCGCTCACCAGAAATATAGACAGAGAGACAGAAAGCGAGAAATCACCCTCCGGAGGGATGGCCACACGGCAACCCCTTCTCCTCCATTCTCCTCTCAAGATCTTGGGCACGCATGCGCACGAGCCCAGCGTGAGTTTAAGCCACCAGGTCCAGGACTCGAACCACAGTTGACTACATGGGAGTCCAGCGACACAGCCATTACGCCCACTGCTGGTCTCTCAGAATGTATTACTTATTTAAAAGTCTGCTTTCTCATTAGACTTTAATTCATGAGTAAAAATGGTATTTGATGATGATTCTGTATTCTCCACAATACAGTTTTACTGGGGCCAGCTGGCGGCATAATGGTTAATGCAGCTACATCCCATATGGCCAACTGTGCAGTTCGAGTCCCAGACCCCATGTTCTGAAAAACACTGGGCATGTGTGCGTGTGTGCCCAAAATCCTTACAGGAGATTGGAGGAGAAGGGCCTGTGGCATGGCCGTCCTCCCCAGAGAGTCCTTTCTCTTCTCTCTCTCCTCCCTCGTGAGTGCATCTGCCCCATGTAAAAATTACACAAACACCAAAGACACAGTTTTATTGCATTCCAGTTTAACTGGAACACGGCCGCACCCGTCACTTACGCACTCTCTAGCTGAGTTAGTGAATAAGGAAAAGATCAAGTATAAATACACTTTTTAAAATACATCCTCATAGTAACACGCTAATTTGTGAGGGACAAAAGCAGCTAGCGTTCTGACAAGAGGAACCCCTGCAGGCGTTACTGTATCAGCACAGCGCGACCCGGAGTTAGAGTGCTAGCCTGGCGGGTCCAGCCTCCGACAACCTGGAAGTGTCGCAGAGGCCCTTTCCACGCTCACCGGTGTCCCCACGTCAGCAGCCTCCACAGTGGGCACACGGTGAGTGTCTGGTGAGCACCAGCCCAGAGCCATCAGAGAAGGGAGTTTAGAAATCCGTGAGATGGACAGAAGAATACAGCGCAGAGGTGGGAAAAGGGGAAATAAGGTATACCTACTACAGAGGCCATGGGACAAGAGGAACAGAAGGAAAGCAATGAAAAATATGCACATAACAAAAAACTCTCCAGATGCCAATGCAGAGAGTGCTGCCCGCCTGCCAGTGCTTTATGATCAGCGGTAAGATTCTATTTAAGTTATAAACAGATTCAGGCTTTATAAACAGGACACTCCTCGTCCTCTGCCCAAATGCACTTTGGACTAAAGTTATTGGGAAAAGAGCTCAGAATGCTGATTAAGTTGGAGCGCTTACAGACACCGATGAACAGGGAAAATCAGCAAGTCCCTCCTCCTTTCCTTCAGTTTCTCGTGGTATCCCAGAAATGACCCCAGACTTCTCTCTTCACCCCCTACACCTCAAATCCACCACTAAGATGTTCTCAGATCTCTCCAGTCCACCCACTCCAACCACCGTAACAACCGCTACACCTCTCCCTGCCTCTGGGCTCACTACCCAAAACCCACCTTTACGTTCTCAGCAGAGCAATCCAACAAAATGGCCGGCCTGGTCACCTGACTCCTAGCTCGAGCTGCAGTGGACCAACACTACAGCAGCGATTTCAAAACCGTGCACCTCCGAACCCTCGTGAGGATGGGATGGTGGGCAGTCTCAAGAAGGCTCTGGGGCAGTCACTGCCCCCCACTAAGCTACCATTTTCATCTGTTTTACATGCTGAGCCTCCTTATTAGACTTCGCGTCAATCTCAGGGTGGCTTAAGAATCAGCTTGAGGGGGACCAGCAGATGGTGGAATGGTTTTGCTGCTAAACTCCCGTGTAGTTGACCGCAGTTGTAGTCCTGGACCCCGTGGCTTAAAATTCATGCCAGGCACGTGTGCATGGATGCCCAAGATCCTGAGAGGAAAACAGAGGAGAAGGGATTGTGGCATGACCACACCCCCGCCAGGGGGGAGGGGTGATTTCTCACTTTCTTTCTGTCTCTCTCTCTCTCTTGCTCTCTCTGGCGAACACACACGCCCTGTAACAAAAATCTTTCAAAAAAGAATCAGCTTGAGGGGTCAGACAGTGGCACAGCGGTAAAATGTGATGCTGCAAAACTGACCCACACAGGAAGGTTCTGGGTTTGTGTCCAGACACCTCCCTGAGTCCACCCCAAGATCCTGGGCAGGCTGGGGGTGGATCATGGCATCGGGACCCTATTGGGAACACTGTCACTCTGTCTCTTGCTCATAGAGGAAATAAATAAAATGTTTTTTTAAAAAAGTATCAGCTTAGAACCACTGACTGGGTCGGCCAGTAGTGTAGTGGTTAAGGTGGCTGAATCCCACATGGCAGACCCAGCGGTTCGAGAAACATGCTAGGCACGTGTGCAGGCATGCATGAAATACTGAGAGGAGGGAGAAAAGGAGAAGGGGCTGCAGCCTGACCATCCTCCATGCAAGTTGCTTTCTCACTTTTCTTCTCACTTTTCTCTCCCTGCAAGCACACGTGCCCCTCTAGCAAGTTACAACAGAAAAACAAAAAAAGAAAGAGAAGCAAAGTAAAGCACTGACTGAGAGAAACGCGTCCTAACTCTCTTCAATGGCACACAGGAGCTTCGCGGCCGGCCCTGGCTGCCTCTTCCACTCTCGCGACTGCTGGGCTCCAGAAGGCCCACCACCACCCGTCTCCACACGCCCCTCCGCCCACAGCGTGTTGTTCTGGCTTCCCTGCCTTTGCTCCCACCGTCTGCTCTACTGATACTTGGAAAGACCATTTTTTTTTCCCCAATCTGGCAAAGGGCATATGTGCTCTCCAGAGAGACAGAGACACAGGAAGAGAGAGAAAGCACCCCCCAGTTAGATGCAGTCATGCCACAATCTCTTCTCCTCCATTTCTCCATCTTGTCGAGACGTGGAACACACACGCACACAAGCCCCACGTGTTTTCAAGTCTTTGGAGACTGGATTCAAACTGCACAGTCGGCCACGCAGGATCTGGTTCTCTAAAGCCACCAGGCCCGCCCGTGGAAGGCTACTCTTTTTTGCCACTCTTCCGTGAAAATCAGTTCAGGGACCATGCCGTCAGGAAAACATCCTGTGATCAGGAATAGCTATCTTTTCCATGCAGCTATCAGACCCTGTGCATCCTTCCATTCTCATAATTAACATACTGACTGTTTTCATTTAGTTTGTGTTTTGTTATAGGGCACCTGCTCGCCCAGAGAGGGACAGAGAGAGAGAGACAGTGAGAGGGAAAATGAGAAATCACCCCCAAAGCAGGGGATAGCCATGCCACAATCCCTTCTCCTCCATTCTTTTCCTGAGATTTTGGGCGTGCACACACACATATATGGAGTGACTTTCAAGTCACCAGGTCCAGGACTCAAACCACAGTCGGCTATGTAAAAGTCAGCGCCTCAACCACCACGCCACCTGCTGGTCCCTAACAGCTGAGTTTTAATGATCTGTTTATACATCTGACTTCTCTACTAGAGTATGAAATCCTTCAGGGATGGTGTTCTGTATCTTCCCAGAGAAATGCCTCAAACCTGGAAAGTCATAAATAAATGTCTGAGAAGTGACTGAATTAACAGAAATAAAAGGATCATTCTGTATGCTTCATATCCTTCCTACTACAAATCAACCTGCTAAATATAAAACTGCACATTCCACAACTTGTTTTTGAAAATGCATATGCAAATTCAAACTAAATGTCTTTAGTGACTCCATTACGAATATACCAAAATAAAAGATCTGTGTTTGTAAACAGACATACATGAAAAAG
This sequence comes from Tupaia belangeri chinensis, assembly GCF_000334495.1. Lineage (NCBI taxonomy): Eukaryota > Metazoa > Chordata > Mammalia > Scandentia > Tupaiidae > Tupaia > Tupaia belangeri. The sequence continues at coordinate 5,983,208 of NW_006159504.1, read as the reverse complement.
TCAACATAATAAAACGTGGTCAAGGGAACCAGCAGTTAGCATAATGGCTATGTCGCTGGACTCCCACGTAGTCGACCGTGGTTCGCGTCCCGGACCCGGTGGCTTAAAACTCACGCCGGGGACGTGTGCATGCATGCCCAAGATCCTGAGAGGAGAATGGAGGAGAAGGGATAGTGGCATGACCATCCCCTCTGGGAGGTGATTTCTCGCTTTCTGTCTCTCTGTCTCTCTCTGTCTGTCTGGCGAGCACACGCACCCTATAGTGAAAACCTCTCCAAAAGAAAAAAAAAAAAAAAAAAATGTGGTCAAGAATAAATGAATGCTTACTTTACAGATAAATACAGAATACTGAAAGGCCAGCATTTGAACTCTTCATAATACAAGAAGGGAGAAGAACTAAAACTTATTGAGCGTATTCAACACACTTGTATTCAACCTGTGTTTAATACTTCAAATATGTTACTGTAGTAACAAGGCTGTGGGACGTGTATCTCCATTTCATACTCACTTTATTGACCCTCCGAGATCACCAAACGGGTATAGAGATTCAGAATTCGGACGGAGGCTCTCAATCCAACATCCATGTTTTTCACTAGCTGTGCGCGGCATGCTGGGCTGCACTGGCCCAGCACAGCCATGAACACTCGGCGCACGCTCCCCCTCATTCATGAAGTCCTCCCTTCCAGACCAGAAGGCAAAAGTACAACAAGCAGCCCTGCTTCCCCAGCAGGCCCCGAGCTGTTTCCACCACACTCTGCTGTCCCCACACAGCTCATTACTCTAAGGAGGAAGTGCTTCTCCCACATGTGTTAGTATTTTTCCAGGACTCTCTCAGAGCAGCATGACCGGGAAAAAGTCTGATGTGAAAGCACATGACCAGCCCTGACTCACAGCACACTGCACTTACTGAAGGTAGGACTGCCAGTTCACTTTGTTCGCTCGGACTTCCGCCGCCTTGGCCGCAATAATGTTGGTTGGGACGGCAGCGTCCACAGCACCCCGGATGTCCATCTTGGTCATCTAAATGGAATGATCTTGAGCGTTTTTCACCAGACCTTCGAAGGTAAAAACAAAATACCCAGTAAGGTTATTTATTTATTTATTTATTTTTTGGAGAGATTTTCACTATAGGGTGCGTGCGCTCGCCAGACAGACAGAGACATTGGAGACAGAAAGTGAGAAATCACCC
>NW_006159504.1:5980522-5981936 GCF_000334495.1 Tupaia belangeri chinensis | reverse complement strand
ACCAGGTCCAGGACGCGAAGTGCGGTCGACTACGTGGGAGTCCAGCGACATAGCCATTACGCTAACTGCTGGTTCCCCCCAGTAAGGTCATTTTTACAAGCATTATTATCATCATTATCACTTGACTCTCCCTAGGTATCCAACTCGAAGACTAAATATGCTTAATCTAAAAGCACTCTCATTACATTTCAAGTCTTGTTCAATCAACCCTGCTCCATAAATCGGTTCTCAATAGGTTTTCTATTCCAGGAAAGGTTTTTTTGTTTTGCGTTTTTTAAGTTTGCTATAGGGCATGTACGGCTGCCAGAGAGAGAGAGGCAAAGTGAGAAGTCATCCCCAGAGTGCGACAGCAACACCACAATCCGTTCTCCAGAATCCTCTCAGGATTTCAGGCACGCACACAAGCATGCCCAGCGTGATTTAAGCCGCCAGGTCCAGGTCTCCACCTGCGCAGGCAGCCATGTGGGATCCAGCACCCTCATCATGCTACCTGCTGGCCCCCAGGAAAGGTTTTTTAATCACTGTTACTAATATTATAATAGACTTTCAAGGATACTGACACCAGGAATTAGGTGTAAATAGAACAGGCATTATAAATACAGAATACAATTACAGAAATATATTTTAAGCATATACAATTGGGATCAACTTTTCTCTCTCACAAAGAATAAAAATAATCATATATATGAGTTAAAATACACAAAGCAGGGTTGTCATTTCTCAGAAGGCAGTGCTTTCCCTTTTCAACCGAAATTTGCTGTATTTTCAAAATCAATCTTGGGAGAAATTGTTGGAGCAAAACTTATTCTGATTTAGGTTCAGCCAACAATGGGAGTCTGATCTGATGACAAAAATCTTCAGTGATGAGCTTCTAGATTATTTCTCACTCCTTCACTCCTAAACTTACAGACACAAGCTTAAGCCCGATTTTATCACGCCACAAAATATAAGTTCTCGTTTGCAAACTGTAAGAGCATGGCCAAATACCAAAAAAGTTAAATCCACACGCCCAATCCTACCCTGGGTTCCCAGTGATCGCAGTGTGAGGCGTAATCTCTGCACCTGAAAACCTGGGGCTCCACGCATGAGCAGTGGCACCGGCGGGGCCCTGGAGGAACAGGCTCTGTCCGGCCCAGGCTGGATCTCCGGAACCTAGCAGGCTCGCCCCAGCGCCCTTCCCAGGGTTAGCTCAAGGTGCTCCCGCAGTTCCCTGGGTCCCTGAACGACTCCCACCTGCGGCCGGCCGGGGGCGGTTCCCTGCGCCCCTGAACGACTCCCACCGGCGGCCGGCCGGGGGCGGTTCCCTGCACCCCTAAACGACTCCCACCGGGACCGGTCGGAGCGCGGCCCAGACCTGGGGCAGGTTCCCTCTCAACCGTCCCCGCCCGCCCCGGCGTCCCTGTGCCCTGCGGGG
>NW_006159504.1:5974288-5980293 GCF_000334495.1 Tupaia belangeri chinensis | reverse complement strand
CCGGACCGGCCGCTGCAGAATGACAGAGAGCTGGTCACGTGACGCGGCGGCCCCACGTGACCACCCGGAAGGCGGAAGCCGGGAGGGTTCAAAGCCGGGGAGGGCGTAGCGCCGAGAAGGAGCTTGCTTCGGCGACCCCCGTGGCGCCCGGGCGGCCGCGACGCAGGCAGGAGGGGCGACCCTGCGCGGCCGCCGCCCCAGACCCAGACCCCCCCAGCCCGCCAGGCCAGGGCTCTTCACCTTTGCTCCTTTTAAAATAGATCGATTTCCTGTGCGTTTAACGGCTGGAGGAAACACGCATTCTTACGGTCTTAAAGTTCTTATCTCGAACTAAGGTCGCGATTTAATAACCTATCATGGATTTTTCATGAGCTGTTAGGCTCAGCCACAGGGTGCAGGTGGTAGGGTGCCTGGGCCTGCTAGCTGAGCCACACGGCAAGGCCTGCGCCGGGTTCCAGGAGGTGGCCCTGGCTGGCTGGCTGGAGGAGGTGTGGCAAGACCCTGTGAGCTCTATTCTGTGTGTGTCTGCCTCTCTCACAATAAACTTTGTGGCTAGCAGGGGGCATGGTGGTTAAAGTACTGGTGTCCCACATGGCTGACTACAGTTCAGGTCCCAGGCCAAAGACGAAAATCATGCGTGTCCGCAAAATCCCAAGAGGAAAATGGGGGAGATGGGATTGCAGGAGTGGCCATCTACTCTAGGGTGCAATTTATCGTTCGGTCTCTCTGGCCTTCTTGGGTGAGCACTTGTGCCCTATGGCAAAAACCCAAAAAATAAAAAAGAAACGTTTTAAAAGTTACTGGTTATGGGGGCCAGTGGGTGGCATAGTAGTTGTGGTGTTGGATTCCCATATGGCCAGCCGTGGTTTGTGCATCAGGCTGGCTGCTTGAAAATCATGCCAGGCATGTGTGCATGCACGCTCCAAATCTCAGGAGAATGGAGAAGAAAATTGTGGTGTGGACGTCTTCCCGCCCTCCCAGGGGCAATTCCTCACTTTCCCTGTTTCTCTGGTCAATGCTCACACCGTATGGCAAAAACTGTTTAAAAAAAAAAATAAAAAAGATTGGGACCAGCGGATAGCGTAATGGTTATGTTGCTGGACTCCCACATAGTCGATCACGGCTCGTGTCCCGGAGCTGGTGACACGCTGGGCACATATGCATGCATGCCAAAAACTCGTGTCCCAGATCTGGTGACTTAAAACACGCTGGGCACATGTGCATGCATGCCAAAAATTCAGAGAGGAGGATGGAGGAGAAGGGATTGCAGTGTGGCTATACCCCCTGGGGGGTGATTTCTCACTTTATGTCTGTCTCTCTAGCTAGCACACACAAACTGTAACAAAAGTCTCTCAAAAGAAAAGTTATGCAAAACTTCAATTTTACCACCTGCGTCACATCTGAACTCAGGTTTTCCTCAGCTACTTCCCTTGCCTTGGGATAATCACACTGATCTACATTGCAGTAGTAGTCAGGTGTATATAGAATAGCATATTTTTATTTACAAGCACTGAACAAGATTTATTAATATAACCAATACATTTCTACTAAAAATACTAAATTTAAGTCATTTTAAAACCATCGAAAGTAACCTTATATCGATACATTATGAATTACAACACAGTTTCGGTGTGGAAGACATGTTAATTTTCTATTGCTGCCATCAGAAATTACCACAGATTGCATGCCTTAAATCAATACAAATCTATTATCTTTCAGTTCTGTGGGTCAGAGTTCGAATGGGTCCTGACATGGTCTTGGCAGGACCGATTTCCTTCTGGTGACACTGGGGAAGGCTCCATTGCCCTGCCTCCTCCGGCTTCTGTCTGCGTCCTTGGCCCTGGCCCCCTTCATCCATCTTGACGGCAGCATCTTCACGGCTCTCACTCTGGCCACACCAAAGAGGTGTCTGACTTTACGGGTCACGTGAGTAGACTGGCCCCTCCTGGAAGTCCAGCCACTTCCTACATCGAGGTTCTTGAGTCGCACCTGCCACCCGCATCCCCTACTGCCACAGCAGTTAACACGCTCTCAGGTTCTGGGATAGGCCTTGGCATCTTGTGTGTGGGGGGGGAGGGGGGTGGAATTGGCATTATTCTGATGATCACAAATATGGAGGGAAGGATGCACACTAATTTAATGCAGGGGGTGAGTAAAGGCACAAAGCGGGCCGGCTGTCACGGCGCAGCAGCAACAACACGGCGCTGAGGCCACAGACAGGCCTGGTCTGCAGCTCCCGGGCATGCTCTGTGCGCCCGTGATTCCGGCTGGCAGGTTCAGGTGGATCGCAGAGTGAAGACCCTGCTAGTGGTTGTCTCTGTCTCACTCTCTCCACCTCTCTCTTCTCTCTCTCTCTCTCTCTCCCTCTTTCACGGAATAGAAAAATGTACAAAGGGGCCTACCCCTTTCTTCTATTTCTAAAATAACAGTGTTTAAAGAATTCTAGCTAACAGGACAAAATGTTAATTTTTTATGACTGAGCAGTGGATAGATATCACTTATATTATTCTGTTTATTTGAAATTTTTCTTTTAAAAGATTCAAAGCTAGGGCCAGCAGATAGCATGGTGATTACATCACTGGACTCCCACATAACCAACCATGGTTCAAGTCCTAGACCCATGGCTTGAAAATCATGCCAGGTACATGTGTGTGTGTGCCCAAGATCCCGGGAGGAGGATGGAGAAGAAGGGATTAAAACATGGCCATCCTCCCTGGGGGGGTGATTTCTCACTTTCCTTCTCACTGTCTGTCTCCCCCTCTCTCTCTCTCTCTCTCTCTCTCTCTCGTGAGCGTACATGCCCTAAGGCAAAAAAACCTCTACCACACACAAAAAGTTGAAACCTGGAACCTAGGACCAGCTGGTGATGTGGTGGTTAAGGCACTAGACTCCCACATGAATGGCCACGGTTTGAGTCCTGGACCTGATAGCTTACCTTCTCAATTTCCATCTCTCTCTGGTAAATGTGTGTGCCCTGTAACAAATTGGAAAGTAATCATGATAATGAATAAAATTAAATAATAATTCTTTTTTTACATTCAGAGCTATAGGTTGAGTCTATTTATATGTAAACCTCTAACCCAAATTAATAAAGCATTCACTCACAGAGAAAATATTGGAATTAGAATTTTAAAATGGCTGCAGATACTAAACTCTACAATTACATAGCAAAACAACTCATTGGTGACAAACCCATAGGTCATAATACTATTCCTTTAGTGTTTCAGAGATTCCAGGTATAGGGAAGTACCTCTCAGGGGACTGTGAAACCGTATGGGACTTTGGGGCACTGCAATGACTAGGGAGGAGGCGCTGTCGCCATTTGGCACCCAGGGGACCAAGGTTTATAAACGAGAGCGATATTAACAGTACCACACCACACACGCTGTTTGCTGGCCTGAAATGCCAGCAGTGCTCCTACGGAAAAAGCAGGTGGAGAGCTGCTCACAAACCTGTCATTCCAAATAGGAAGGCAGATTCTAGGCTGTGCTGGGGACATTGCCTCACTGTTACAGAATAACAGCCTTGTGGAGCGTGTGAATGCAGAGCTTGGCACCTCCAGAAAGAAGAGCATAACTATCTACCCAATGTTAGATGTGCATACTCCCTAAGCAAGCAGTGAAACTTCCGGGAATCTCTCCCACAGGATAGTCAGCATGAGTGCGCAAAGATGGACATGCAAGAGTTTTCAGTGCAATGTTTTTACAATAGCAAAAGAAAAGTAGAAAACCATTTGTATTGATCAGCTCAGGCTGCCGTATCAAAATACGAGAGATGGGGTGGCTTAAACAACAGGAGTTCATTTCTCACAGTTCTGGAGGCTGGGAAGTTCCTGGTAAGAGCCCTCTTCCTGGCTTGCACATGGCTACCATCTTGCTGTGTCCTGTATGGTGACAAGAGTCAGTGAGCTCCGTCCTGCCTCTTCTCAAAAGGACACTAATCCCCCTGGATCAGGGCTCCACCCTTATGACATAATTTAACCTTAATTACCTCCACGGAGTCCCTATCACCGAATACACTCACATTGGAGATTAAGAGTTCAACATAGGGGGACCAGCAGTTAGCGTAACGGCTATGTTGCTGGACTCCCATGTAGTCGACGACCATGGTTCGCATCCCGGACCCAGTGGCTTGAAGCTCAGGCCGGGTGCGTGTGCGTGCGTGCCCAAGATCCTGAGAGGAGAACAGAGGAGAGGGGATTGCGGCATGGCCATCCCCGCTGGGGAGTGATTTCTCGCTTTCTGTCTCTCTGTCTCTCTCTCTGTCTGTCTGGTGAGTGCACGTACCCTATAGCAAAAACCTCTCAAAAAAAAAAAAAAGAGTTCAACATAGGAACTGGAAGAGGATACATTCAGTCCATAATCTAAATTTAGCTCATCAATAGAGAAATGAGAAAATAACACAATATGGTACATTGAAATACACAGCCATTATGTGAACTACTGACAGGGAGAAGTGCCGACCTTTATTTCTGAAATTCTTTACCATCCCCATCCTTTTCTCTTCCGGGGACTCTGTACATGGCCTTCTCGAAATTTCTCTACTGTTCACTGCCGCTCGCTCTGTTCAGTTGGCTTTTCCATTTTGTTCTTTATGGGTTTTATTTTGGGTCATTTATTTTTCAGGTTCACTGATGTTTTATTCTGTAATGTTTGAGCTACAGTAATCCTACTGAGAATCCCCCGTCTCTAGCAGTTAGACTTGAGTCATCTTCCTGTCTCCCATGTCTTCACCTAGCATGCTCCATCTTCCCTCTGGCCTTTTGCACACATGGGAGTCAGTTATAATAGCTGTTTTAATGTCCTGTCTACTATGTCAATGTCCATGTTATTTAAGGATCAGTTTCAATTCATTGGTTTAATCTCCCCATTATGGCTCATAAATTCCTGCCTCTTTGCATGTCTGGTAATCCTTTACCAGATCCCAGATCTGGAGTTTTCCTCTGGGACATAGTTGTGTTACCCACAGTGTGATTCTTCCGGGCTTTGCTTTAAACTTTGTTAGGCAAGGTCAGAGCAGTGTGTGTAGTCAGGGTTCATTTTCCCCTATCCTGTGGCAAGGCCCTCCCGGGCTCTGAGTCCTCGGAGCCTTGGGAAGTGCAGATGCTCCCTCTCTGGCCACCTACTCCCAGCCCTTCATTATTTCCGGTCTGCTCCCTGTGGATGCTCTTTTCCTGGCCTCAGCTCCGCTCCGCATACAGTGCACTGACCTGCGCTCAGCAGGATACTCCAGAGTCCCTGGAAGAGCTCCACATCCTTGCTCCAGGACTCTGCCCTGGGAACTCGCTGCCTTGGCCTCTTCAGGCTCCCTGCTGCACCTTGTCGTCACCTGAGAGATTACTGGTCTCTACCTGTGTCCCTGCCCCTCGGAGCTGAGCCTGGAAGCAAACTCCAAGAACAAGCTGGGGCACTGCAGAGCTCACCTCATGAGTTTCGGGCACTCGGAGTCCCCGCCCTTGGCTGCCGATTGCCAGCGTTTTGAGTATCACATTTTCATATTCTTAGTCAAGTTTTTCACTTGGTTTATCTGGGAGCGTAAATTAGGTCCTTGCCATTCTGTTTTGGCCAGAAGAAGCAATCTGAGAGTTCTTTTTGAAAACAAATCTAAGGGGACCAGCAGTTAGCATAATGGCTATGTCGCTGGACTCTCATGTAGTCGACCGCAGTGTATCCACAATGCCCAGGGAACCCTCCTTCTGGTGAGTCAGTTTACAAGCAAGACGCAGCCTGTTCTCTTTCAAAGCCTTCCAGCATCAAGAGGTTAGAGAAACATATTTGAGCAAACTAATCCCTATCTTCTGGAGGCTTGCCTGCGCATCTAAATAAAATGGACCTGTTGGTGCCAGTAGTGGATGGCAAGTTTGAGATTCGCATGAAACTACCGGATGGCACTGGCAAGGAGATGGTTAGCAGCCCTCCTGGACTTCAGGGCAGACTGTGGACTGCGGGTACGACTTCATATCAGCAGTGTGGGAGGTACAGTTCAAATCCTGAGAATAGGTACAG
>NW_006159504.1:5970219-5974257 GCF_000334495.1 Tupaia belangeri chinensis | reverse complement strand
AGTAGGGCTTGAAGAGGGCTAAAGGTGGAATCCAGATAACCTACCACTTACGGGTCAAGAAGAGAAGAAGAATGAAAAGTTTTCACACAGATAGAAAAGAGTTTGAGAAGACTCACGTTTATAGGGGACAGCGGTTCAAAACCGAGGGAGAGGCTCACCATGTTGGATGCTGAGTCCAGGTTGAGGGAAAGGAGGACAGTGAAGGGCCCAAAATATCCCCGTGTCTGGTCACTCCCGGTCTTGGAGGCAGATGCATCAGGGCAGGACTAGATGCAGAGTACAATTTTGCAGAACATTACAACAGAGAAAAACGAAAACTACTGCAAACGTAGACAACGCAAGAGTGCATGCGTGTCCAATCCCCTTTCTTGTTGAGTCGGAGACACGTTTACTGAGGGGCCCAGTGTGCCAGGCCCCAGTTGTCTCTGCGATGCCTTCGGAGTGGCTCGAGTCCAGCTGAGGAACACTTAGTTGGATAACTAGTCCGCACAGTAACCGAGGTGCATCTAAACCCAGCCTGCAAGCCGGGGCGAGGAAGCCATGCCTCTGCCCTGAGGCAGCAGGAGAAGCCGGGATTCCACGTAGGGACTGACACTCAGACCAGTCCCGAACAAGGCAGGCAGAGTGAAGGGCGTTCCCAATAAGAGGGAGAAAGGAGTCTTAGATTCTGCTTTCTACTCCTTTTTTCCCTAGATTTTTGCCATAGGACACTCTATGCTCACTGAAGAGAGACAGAGAGGGAGAAAGCGAGAAAGTAAGAAAGTGCCCCCCCACTGGGGTGGAGTGAGGGGATTGGTCACACTACAGTCGCTTCTCCTCTATTCTTCTCTCAGGATTTTGGGCACACACACACACGCATGCATGCACCAGGCAAGACTCAAACCATACAGATGTGGAATCTAGTGTCTTAACCACCAAGCCACCTGCTGGCCCTTCTTTCTACTCTTCACCCACTTGAAAATGGGGTCAGTTTTCATGTGAAATAATTCAGCTCATGGCAAGTGAAATCCAGAGCACGTTCTCTGCGTAACTGAGCGAAGCTGGGATAAGACCTGGCCTGCTGTCATCCTCTCTGTACCTCAACCGCAGATGGCACAGCACGGCATGGTAGTCTCCCTCGAGCTCCATGAGACACTCCTCTTTTCAGAGAGACACAAAGGCATGGAACAAAATCAGGAACACACAGGGAGCAGATGAGTTCTGCTTCGCGGTGGGCGGGGATTGCATCCTCCAAGCATCACAGCATTGTCCGACAGAAGAAGAGGAGAGCAGGCGCCCTCTGCCAATACCCCACTGACGTTATTCTTCAAGAATCTATTAGTGATTTTCTTAATCTACTTGGGCTGCTGCAATAAAGTACCACGGACCGGGTGTCTCAAGAACAACAGAAGATTCTGGAGGCTAAAAGTCCAGGAAGCTCCAGCATGGTCAGGTGCTGGTGAGGGCTTTCCTCTGGGCTGCAGACTGCTGACTTCTCATGGCATTTGCACATGCATGGTTCAAATACGGTGAGAGAGATCTCTGGGGTCTCTTTCATAAGGCACTATCCATAGGGCCTGCATTCATAAGGCTCTGCCCTCCTGACTCGAAGGGCTCACCTTTTAATACTATCATCTTGGAAGTTAAGATTTCAATACAGAGGGCTGGCCCTATGGCCCAGTAGTTAAGGAGCCAGATCCCACATGGCCAATCACATTTTGAATCCCAGCCTTAGAAGCTTGAAAAACATTGGGCACATGTGCATTGATGCCCCAACCCCTGCAGGATGGAGAAGTGGAGGAGAAGCGAGAAAGTAAGAAAGTGCCCCCCCACTGGGGTGGAGTGGGGGGGTTGGTCACACTACAGTCGCTTCTCCTCTATTCTTCTCTCAGGATTTTGGGCACACACACACACGCATGCATGCACCAGGCAAGACTCAAACCATACAGATGTGGAATCTAGTGTCTTAACCACCAAGCCACCTGCTGGCCCTTCTTTCTACTCTTCACCCACTTGAAAATGGGGTCAGTTTTCATGTGAAATAATTCAGCTCATGGCAAGTGAAATCCAGAGCACGTTCTCTGCGTAACTGAGCGAAGCTGGGATAAGACCTGGCCTGCTGTCATCTTCTCTGTACCTCAACCGCAGATGGCACGGCACGGCATGGTAGTCTCCCTCGAGCTCCATGAGACACTCCTCTTTTCAGAGAGACACAAAGGCATGGAACAAAATCAGGAACACACAGGGAGCAGATGAGTTCTGCTTCGCGGTGGGCGGGGATGGCGTCCTCCAAGCATCACAGCATTGTCCGGCAGAAGAAGAGGAGAGCAGGCGCCCTCTGCCAATACCCCACTGACGTTATTCTTCAAGAATCTATTAGTGATTTTCTTAATCTACTTGGGCTGCTACAATAAAGTACCACGGACCGGGTGTCTCAAGAACAACAGAAGATTCTGGAGGCTAAAAGTCCAGGAAGCTCCAGCATGGTCAGGTGCTGGTGAGGGCTTTCCTCTGGGCTGCAGACTGCTGACTTCTCATGGCATTTGCACATGCATGGTTCAAATACGGTGAGAGAGATCTCTGGGGTCTCTTTCATAAGGCACTATCCATAGGGCCTGCATTCATAAGGCTCTGCCCTCCTGACTCGAAGGGCTCACCTTTTAATACTATCATCTTGGAAGTTAAGATTTCAATACAGAGGGCTGGCCCTATGGCCCAGTAGTTAAGGAGCCAGATCCCACATGGCCAATCACATTTTGAATCCCAGCCTTAGAAGCTTGAAAAACATTGGGCACATGTGCATTGATGCCCCAACCCCTGCAGGATGGAGAAGTGGAGGAGAAGAGGTTGTGGTATGACCACGCTTCATTGAGAGACGCGTTCTCCCTCTCCTTCTCTGGTGAATGCACATGCACTTCAGCAATAAAAATTATTTTAAAAGATTTCCACATGAGAACTTGGGAAAACACAAACATGAAGTCCACAGCAGGGATCTCAACTGCCTAATTATATATAACTGCAAGTGTGAGATAGCCTCCAGCTGCTTCTTTATTTCTTTATAACTGGGCTCCAGATTTTTTCTTTACAAATGACCTAAGGGAAATTAGAAAAAAAAACTATACTGACAGGAGAAAAATAATAGTAATAATTAATGTATGTATTAAATTAAGTTAATGTCCTGTATCTTTAACAACTCTTCACTAGAATGGGATTATAATATGTAGTTGGAGAAAATATACCACTTAGAGGTGATCAAAGGGAGGCCAGAGGTGGTGTGGCAGTTAAGGCAGCTGGACTCCACATGGCTGACTGTGCCGACTGGCTCAAGAAACACGTGCACGTGTTGTGTGTGTGTGCACGCACGCCTAAAATCGTGAGAGTGGAGTCAAAAGGACAGTGGCATTGGCCATCCCCCGGGGGGTGATTTCTGACTTCCCTTCTCTCTCTTTGTCTCTGTCTTTAGCAAGCATACATGCCCTATAGCAAACAAACTTAGGAAAAAAAGAAATAATCAAAGAGTAGGAAAATTAGAAAGTTTCACAAAAAAATTTCAGTCTAAAATGCATGAAATTTTATAAACATTTCTGGTCTTTGCTTTCCACATATGAATTGAGCTTAAATGTGCCCATAGAAGTAGAGTTCTAGTCAAAGCTCTTTCTAAAAGACCCATCATGAAAAACTTACCACCTCCTAGTGAAGATTATGCTTCTCCAGCCTACCTTCAGCTAAACAAGGACCTGGAAAAGTTTGTGCAGCTCCTTGAATAAATTACTAGTTTAATGGAAGGAAGGTTTTTCCCTTCTCTTTCTTACAATACTCTTGGAAACAATAGGCATTAAAGAGAAACTGGCCTGGTTTGGCCTAACGGTGACTCCGAGTGTGGGAAGCTGCACACCAGCGAGTCTGCCGAGGTTTCTCAGAGAGCAAACAATTACCATGATTGGTTCCCTTCTAAAAACTTGACCTTCGAAACCTTGCTCTGATTGGCCACTAGAATCCCTCAAATTTGCATATCCGGCACCTCATGATTGGTCCAAAAGCAACCAATCATAACCCACC
>NW_006159504.1:5968386-5969984 GCF_000334495.1 Tupaia belangeri chinensis | reverse complement strand
GTCTCCGGACGACCCTGAAGAGCTGTGATACCGCGTCGTCTCCGTGCTGCTCACAGTAGACGACGCGACCCTTAAGAGCTGTGACACTGCGTCGTCTCTGTGCTGTACCGTGCTGCCCACAATAAACAGACGACACTGTCGTCTCCGTGCTGTAACACTACGCTGCTTGCCCCGGCTCTCACTCCTTCACTCAGGAAACCCGTGGCCTGGTTTGGCCTAACGGTGACTCCGAATACTGAAGACATGACTCCTTTACAAAGTGCTGAAACCACAACCCTGACCCTCTGATTGCATTGCCGTTGCCAAAGCAACCCCAATCGTCATTCAGGTTTTTACTTATTCTCTTTACCAGCACCCCAAATTCTTTTATTATTTATATATTTTAATTTGCCCAAAGAGAGACAGAGAAGGAAAGTGAGACAGCACCCCCCATGGGGATGGTCATACCACAATCTCTATCCCTTTCTCCTTTCGGGATCTTGGACATGCATGCACACATGCTTGGTGTCTTTTTCAAGCCTCCAGGTCTGGGACTCCGGTGACACAGCCAATCATGTGCATTCAGCTCACCAGGCAATGGGCTAGACCCAGTGCTCTAAATTCTTATGGCAACCAACCTTCAACAAGTTTTCCAGATGAGGTAATGATTTAAATAATGTTTTAAGTTTATTTCTTTTATGAGAGTGAGAGAGAGAGAGAGAAGGAGCCAGACAAGCACTTCTAATAAAGACTCTCATGCCACCATCTCCCTCTCCCCCAGCCCTTCCTGCCGTCAGGATCATGGGAGCATCCCATACATGTACAGGCCGACCAGGAACTGAAACCATGACCTTCGCTCTGGCTCCAGCCTCACTCAGCAGCACATTACCACTGTGCCGCCTAGCTGGGCCCATATGTTAATTTTATTATGTTGCATCATTGACCCCACAAGAACAACCTCGCACCTTGAAATTTTAAAAATATGGTCATTATGGTAGGCAGCTTCTAAAATGGCTCTTAATAATCCCCACCTCCCAATAATGGCTATCCTTACATAATCCTCTCTCTTTTAAAAAAGCATATTCATTCTTTATTCTGTGAAAAAGAGACAGAGACAAAAAGGCACCTCCAACAGGATCTTCCCACCACCATCCGCCCTCGACTGCGCTGGCCCAGATCACGGGTACACACACACACCCAACATGCTCAGGGAGGCCCCCGACTCAACCCCGGGCCTCTCCCTTGTGTTCAAGCTGTGTCTTCCTGCCCCAACACCTGGCCCTGTGTGACCGCTCTCCTTGAGTAAGGGCTAGAGCTGCTGACTTTCTCCCAAAAAATAAAACGCAACGAAAGTAAAGGGGTGTCACGTCTGAGGTCAGGCTATAAATGACCGTGACCTCTGTCTTGCGGCATCCTCTCAGGCTCCTCTCTGCTCACTGTGATGAGGTGGGTGCATGGTGCATGTTCTGAGCTGCCCTGCAAAGAGGCTGCTGTGGCAGGAACTGAGGGCACACCAGGGAACAGCCAGCAAGGAAGGGAAGCCCTTCATCTTACTGGCTTCGAAGGACTAAATCCAGACAGTAACTATATAAGCGAGCCTGAAAGTGAGCCAGGCAAGC
>NW_006159504.1:5966218-5967957 GCF_000334495.1 Tupaia belangeri chinensis | reverse complement strand
CCTGGTGGCTTGAAAAACATGCTGGGCATGTGTGCATGCATGCCCCAAATCCCAAAGTGTGGGAAAATTGGGAAAGAAAGAACTGTGGCATGATCCAATCCCATAGAGGGTGCTTTCTCACTTTGTTTCTCTCTCATTAAGTGCATGTTGCTTCTGGAAAATTAAAGGAAGAAGAAGAGGAAGACGACATAGTTTTTGATAGTTTAACTAGAAATAATTTTCAAAAAAAAATGTACAAGTTTGAGAAAAATGTTAGAAAGAATGCTGATACTTAAATAAGGGCCAGCCCTGTAGAGCAGTGGGTAAGTCCTGTGTAAAGGAGGCCAGATCCTTCCTGGCTGACCAGGGTTGGAGTCCTGACCCCAGCAGCTTACACGTCAGGTGCATGCACATGCCCAGGGTCCTGACGGGATGGAAAGTGAGAGGAAAATGGATTGTATCCTGGCCACACCCATTGAATATCCTTTCTCACTCCATTCCCTTCTCTCTCTCTCCCTCTGGCATGATAAAAAAGAAAGAAAGAAGAAAGGGAGGGAAGGAAGAGAGAAAGAGAAAAGGAACTTCTAAACAATTCAAATGAAATGTGTTTTACAAGGTTTGATACCACAACAGAGGGTGGAAAATGGAAGTGAGAGCAAGGGGACCTCATCAAGGAAAACGAAGAAAAACTAAAAAAAGAAATAAAAAATGTTATAGAAAAGTGGAAAGACATCCCATGTTTTTGAATTGGAAGAAGTAAATCTAATGTCAATTCTACCCAAGTTAATTTACAAATGTAATGCAATTCCAATCAAATTACTAAAGACATTCTTCACAGAAATAGGAAAAATAATCATAAAGTTTGCCTGGAATCCTAAGAGGCCGTGTATCACCAAGGCAATACTGTGCAAAAAGAATAAAGAGGAGGCACCTCATTTCCTGACCTCACGATATATTATAATTTATTTTGTTATACTGCAATAACAAAAGCAGTATGGTGCTGGCACAAAAACAGGCATGGAGACCAAGGGAACAGAGTAGAGAGCCCAGAAATGAACCCCCAAATGTACAACCAAGTGATTTTTTACAAGGGCACAAGACGATCCAGTGGGGAAAAGAAAGTATCTTCACAAATGGAGCTGGAAAAACTGGATACTCACCTGTAGAAATATGAAGCTGGACCCTTATCTCTCACCATGAACAAAAATCAACTCAGAATGGATCAAAGACCTAAACATAAACCTCAAATGATAAAACTACTGGTAGAAAAGACAGGGGAGACTCTTGGAGACATTGAAGTAGGCAAAGATTTCTTAAAAAGACGCCCAAAGCACAAGCAATAAACCCAAAAGTAGACAAATAGAACTATATCAGGCTAAAACACTCTGCACAGAAAAAAAATAATAATAATTAGAGCGAAGACACAAGCCTCAGAATAAAAAAGAATATTTGCAAACTATGCCATAGACAAGGGACTGATAACCCAATTATACCGGGGACTCAAGCAGCTACCCACAAAAAAATAAACAATCCAGTTTTTAAATAGGCAAATAGCTAAACAGACAACTCTCAAAGGGGACATATGAATAGCCAAAAGCATGTGAAAAATATCAACATCTCTTACCATAAGAGAAATGTGAATCAAAACCACAATGAGATACCACCCAACTCAAATCAGAATGGCTAACATAAAATAAAAATAAAAAGAATGGGGACTAGCAGATGTCATAATGGTTATGTTGCTGGATTCCCATGTAGTC
>NW_006159504.1:5961978-5966142 GCF_000334495.1 Tupaia belangeri chinensis | reverse complement strand
AGGAGAATGGAGGAGAAGGGATTGCAGTGTGGCTATCCTCAGTGTGGGGAGGGGGGGTGATTTCTTGCTTTCTATATCTCTGTTTCTCTGGCAAACACATTTGCCCTATAGCAAAAATCTCTCTCAAAAACAAAAAATAAATAAAATAATGACAAGTGCTGGTGAGGCTGTGGTGAAAAGGGAACCCTCCAGCACTGTTGGTGGAATGTATTAATAAATTAGTACAGCCACTGTGGAGACCAATATGGAGGTTCCTCAAAAACCTACAAACAGGGAACCAGCAGTTAGCATAATGGCTATGTCGCTGGACTCCCACGTAGTCGACCACGGTTCGCATCCCAGACCCGGTGGCTTAAAACTCACGCCGGGCGCGTGTGCATGCATGCCCAAGATCCCGAGAGGAGAATGGAGGAGAAGGGATTGCGGCGTGACTATCCCCTCTGGGGGGTGATTTCTCGCTTTCTGTCTCTATGTCTCTCTCTGTCTGGCGAGCACACGCACCCTATAGCGAAAACCTCTCCCAAAAAAACCCTACAAACAGAACTCTGATGTGACCCAGTAATCCCATGCCTGAGTATTTACCTGAAGGATGGAAAAAACACTGTCAAAAAGACATCTGCACATCCATGTTTATTGAAGCATTATTCACAATTGCTAAAACAGGAACCAGTCCAAATGTCTAAGAACAGATGACTGGATTGAAAAAAATATGGCATATAAGGCCAACAGGTGACAAAGCGCTAAGGCTGCATTCCCACATGGCCAATCGAGTTCAAGTCTCTGGCCTGGAGGCTTGAAACACAGGCACATGGGTGCGCATGCCCAAAATCCCAAAACGAGAATGGAGGAGAAGGGATTGTGGCATGGTCATCCCCACTGGAGGGGGGATGAATTCTCATTTACTGTCTCTCTGTCTCTCATGCAAATGCACCCACCCTATAGCAAAAATCTCTCTCTCAAAAAAAAAAAAGATGAAGAAAAGAAAAGAAAACATGTGGCATGCATACTAGACTATACTATAGAATACTACTCAGCCATAAAAAATAATGAGATCCTGAAATTTGATATGAAATGGATAGATAAATACAGAAGATTTTTAAACAGAATTATTTATTTATTTAATTCCATTTGTTATTATTATTTTTAAATTTGACCAGAGAGAGATAGAGAGAAAGAAAGGGAAACCGAGAAAGCAAGCCACCAGGTCTGGGACTCGAACCACAGTTAGCCATGTAGGAATCCAGTCTTTTAACCACCACACCACCTGCTGGCCCCAAATATGGAAGATTTAATGGCAAGAGAAGCAAGCCAGTCTATGAAGAAAGACAATGTATGTCGTTGCTCAAAATATACCGGAAGTCTGTAGGACAGCGCGGAACACCAGGGCCCGGAACTGAAAGATGAGAAGGAATAACAGCAGAGAGGGCGACTGTAGATACCAGAGCTGGTACAGGAGCGGTGGGTAAAGGGTGGTGGGGGGACCAGAAAAAGAAAATCAACAGACGCATGAATGGAGAGTTGCCTGCGGGTGATATGGCAATATCTCTGACTGGACCAATATGCACCGTATTTATGTTAGGGAAAAAACATCTATATACTGTCGAGATACATGGTGATGAAACATTAATTTTAAAAGTAAAAAAAAAAACACAAAAGGATAGTGTGAATCCTGCAACTTCATTCTTTTTCAAGACTATTTTATATATTCTGAGTCACTTTAGATTTCCTGTGAAATTTAGGACCGACTGTCAACTTCTGCAAGGAGGAGGACGGGAAAGTTGGCAGGAGTTATGTCAAATCTGCAGATCACGTTCCCACGTTGATGGGGAGGCCTGGGATCATTTCATGAAGGAAATTGCTCCACTTTCTCTTCCCCAATTATACACATCTCAGCCCCCTAAGCCTTTGTTTATTTATTTATCTCTTCTATGAGTGAGGGGGGAAAGGCAGCCCGATAGGGTCCTCACAGAGTGACCCACCCCCGGCTCTGTAGACCTTGGGGTCCTTTCTCATAAAATCATCTGTGCGTACACGCGTGTGCCAAGATGCACACGGAGGCCTCAGGACACAAACCTAGGGCCTTCTCAAGTGGGTCCAGGACCGTGGAGCATTGCACTCCCACTGTGACACCATAGCTGGTGAAGGCTTAACTTTTTGTACCCCAAAACCCAACAGAGGCTAATGGGCATTAGTTACCGTTTAAGAGAAAGGTATGTTGGGGCCGGCTGGTAGCATGGTAGCTGGGGTGCTAGACTCCCACATGGCCAACTGCAGCTAGAGGCCTGGACCTGGAAGCTTGCTTTCTCACTTTCTCTCTCTCTCTTCCTCTTTCTGGGTCTCTCTCTGGTGAGTGCACATACTTTGTAGCAAATTAAATAATCATAATAATAATAAAATTAAGTAATTCTTTGAAAAAAGAGGAAAGTATTCTAACTTTTTGCTCTCTGATTAATAATCTTATATTTAGAAAGCAGTTTATACATAAAATATGGTATTAGAAGTAATTTCTTGCTTTCTGTCTTTTTCTGGCGTTCAAGATATCGCAGCAAGGACATGGTGGATCCTCAGGACAAAGTTCCGGATCTCCCTGGGTCTTCCAGTAGGCGCTGTGATCAACTGTGCTGACAACACAGGAGCCTGAAATCTGCATATCAGCTCTGTGAAAGGGACCAAGGGACAGTCGGACAGGCTTCCTGCTGCTGGCCTGGGTGACAGGGTGATGGCCACCGTCAAGAAAGGCAAACTGGAGTTCAGGAAGAACCATCCAGCAGTGGCAATTCGACAACAAAAGTCATACCGGAGAAAAGATGGCGTGTTTCTTTATTTTGAAGTTAATGCAGGGGTCATAGTAAACAGTAAAGGTGAAATGAAAGGTTCTGCCATCACAGGACAGTGGCAAAGGAGCGCACAGACTCGTGGCGCAGGATTGCGTCTAATGCTGGCAGCGTCGCGTGATTCTCCAGTGTGTTTGTGGGAAAAAAAAAAAAAACCCAAAACATTAAAAACTACTTGCTCGCAAAAAAAAAAAAAAAGAAAAAAAAAGTCAATTCTTGGCGGGTTAGCCCCGTAACCTAGTGGTTAAGGGAGCTGGGTCCCAGATGGCACACCCCAAGTTCAAATCCTGGCTCTAGCAACTTGAGAATCATGCTGGACATGCAGGCCCATTCCTGAGAGGACGAGATGGGGAGGAGAGATGATTGGAACGTGTGGAAACCTGTTAGTTTGCTTCTCCCTCCTCCTCTTCTTGCTCACTCTTTCTCTTTTTCTCTCCCTCCCCCACCCCAAGGGCATATGCCCTCTGGCAAATTTTTTAAGTCAATTTTTGCCTTAATCATTAGGCAGTTACCACTTAAGAAAATCAATTTAACTGATTTCACATGATGTAAATACAAAGTATGATAACCTCAAGAGTAAGTGGGGTATGAACTTAGCGTGTCTAGCTACACAGATGACTGCTACTAACCTGGCCTAAGAGACTGAAAAGGAAACTGGTGGCAAGATTAGGCTGGCCATCTGCCTGTCAACTGCACAGCCCAAGATGATCATCCAGTACCACTGCCTGTCACACAGGGCCAGGGCTGATTTCTGGCCAGCCATCGGTTACTGACTGTATCATTATATTCTAAGCTATAAACTTAGCACTTGAATCCTTTCTTACAGTTTTGATTTAGGATTACATTTGAATTAGGAAGACATTCCTGCCTTTAGAGGGCACTCCAAACATACCTCATATGCATTGGAAATAAGAAGCTCTACCCAAAATAGAACATGAAAGATCTGTGGATAAGCGACTTATCTACATAACAGTTAATCCTGCCGCTTTGATCAGAGTAACTTTCCAGGGAGGCCCCCAGTAGACTCAGAGAAGACAGTGTTAGCCAAACAGAATCTTACCGGATCCTACCCTGGGGCTGGCAAAACCAGGCAACTGGACGCCTGGGGGTCCTTTTTCATAAAAACATGCCCAGGGTTCCCCAAGACAACCAGGAGTGTGTCCAGAAACATTCCTCCAGGACTTCCGCATGGGCGCAGCTCGCGCCTCTGTTCAGGGCGGAGGGGTACAATGCGAACGTCCACCAGTCCACGGAAAATGAAGGGGACGCCACAGCTGAGCTTGAGGGCAAGGTAAGACCCTCCCCCCTACCGTCCACCCCCTACCCCCCA
>NW_006159504.1:5945521-5959658 GCF_000334495.1 Tupaia belangeri chinensis | reverse complement strand
TACTTGCTCGCAAAAAAAAAAAAAAAAAAAAAGAAAAAAAAAGTCAATTCTTGGCGGGTTAGCCCCGTAACCTAGTGGTTAAGGGAGCTGGGTCCCAGATGGCACACCCCAAGTTCAAATCCTGGCTCTAGCAACTTGAGAATCATGCTGGACATGCAGGCCCATTCCTGAGAGGACGAGATGGGGAGGAGAGATGATTGGAACGTGTGGAAACCTGTTAGTTTGCTTCTCCCTCCTCCTCTTCTTGCTCACTCTTTCTCTTTTTCTCTCCCTCCCCCACCCCAAGGGCATATGCCCTCTGGCAAATTTTTTAAGTCAATTTTTGCCTTAATCATTAGGCAGTTACCACTTAAGAAAATCAATTTAACTGATTTCACATGATGTAAATACAAAGTATGATAACCTCAAGAGTAAGTGGGGTATGAACTTAGCGTGTCTAGCTACACAGATGACTGCTACTAACCTGGCCTAAGAGACTGAAAAGGAAACTGGTGGCAAGATTAGGCTGGCCATCTGCCTGTCAACTGCACAGCCCAAGATGATCATCCAGTACCACTGCCTGTCACACAGGGCCAGGGCTGATTTCTGGCCAGCCATCGGTTACTGACTGTATCATTATATTCTAAGCTATAAACTTAGCACTTGAATCCTTTCTTACAGTTTTGATTTAGGATTACATTTGAATTAGGAAGACATTCCTGCCTTTAGAGGGCACTCCAAACATACCTCATATGCATTGGAAATAAGAAGCTCTACCCAAAATAGAACATGAAAGATCTGTGGATAAGCGACTTATCTACATAACAGTTAATCCTGCCGCTTTGATCAGAGTAACTTTCCAGGGAGGCCCCCAGTAGACTCAGAGAAGACAGTGTTAGCCAAACAGAATCTTACCGGATCCTACCCTGGGGCTGGCAAAGCCAGGCAACTGGACGCCTGGGGGTCCTTTTTCATAAAAACATGCCCAGGGTTCCCCAAGACAACCAGGAGTGTGTCCAGAAACATTCCTCCAGGACTTCCGCATGGGCGCAGCTCGCGCCTCTGTTCAGGGCGGAGGGGTACAATGCGAACGTCCACCAGTCCACGGAAAATGAAGGGGACGCCACAGCTGAGCTTGAGGGCAAGGTAAGACCCTCCTCCCTACCGTCCACCCCCTACCCCCCACCCGTGTCCCCATCCAGGATCCTGCCAGGCAAGGGAGAGGGTTTATCCAGAAAGAAACAAAACCATAAGCAAGCTTTAGCATCCTCACTCACTTATCTTAATGCCTTTATCAAAACCTGGCATTCGGACCAGCCAGAAGGAAAATCTGGAACCTTGGTGGTAATTACCTGATCCGACCCAGTTCTCTCCAGTCTAAACAAATTCACAAGTTTTGAGCAAAACAGCAAGTACTTATTGCTGTTTTGTTAGCTGGTTTCAGGAGTTAATGGTAAAAAGCAGCAAACCTAAACAGATTTTGTGGCTATTGGCATTCGCTCTTGGGTATTTCTCTCTAATATACATATTAGATCTCTTAGAGCAATCACAAAAATTAGAGGCAACTTCCTACAAATACTCCTAGAGGAAAAGAAAATTATAAACTAATTTAAGAGTGTCTGAACATTAAGCAGTTAAGAGGGGTATTTTTCTAAATTCATAGTTTCCTCAGATGAATTTCCTAAGCTTGAGCTTGTATCATCATTTCTATAACACGTGACAATTTTCCTGCTCAGTGTTGTGGGTACTTTGAAGAAAGTACAGTTTAAGTCTGTAAATCCTCTTAGCTATTAATAGAACCATTTCTGAGAAGGTTATGGAGGGTGGGCATGCTTTAGTGTCTGATAATGCGCAGAGCTCAGAATTAAATGCTGCAAAATCGTTGTACAGAAAACTTGCTCAGATGCTTTAAAGACAGAAACGTGTATCTTGTCTTCATGCCATGGCTCATATCCTGATAATATGCATTGTTTATTTGCAAACTCTCTAGGGTTCCCCGATATTATTATGATTATTTATTTTTTTGGAGAGGTTTTTGCTATAGGGCACATGCGCTCACCAGGAAGACAGAGAGACAGAAAGCGAGAAATCACACACACACTCCTCAAGGGGGATGGCCACGCCAAAATCCCTTCTCCTCCGTTCTCCTCTCAGGATCTTAGGCATGCACATGCGCCCGAGCATGAGTTTAAGCCACCGGGTCCAGGACTTGAACCACGGTCAACTACATGGGAGTCCAGTGACATAGCCATTAACCAGCTAACTGCTGATCCCTCCCCGATATTATTTTAACCAATTGGCAGAAGCCTAAGAAAAGTTGTTTTTTAAGTCACGAGGAAGCCATTTCTGTAGAAAGGTACCGACCTTTGCTTGTGAGCTTTCAGATAATTTCACATTGCATGTGAATTCCTGCCACTCCCCTATTACCATCTAAGCACTCAGTCTTTAGGAAACTGGAATAAAATCGGTATAAGGACCAGGAGTCGATTGATGAGGATCTAAACGTAGACAGCTTATACAGAAGATTTCTCACAGGTAGAATTTGGAGGATACTCTGAGGAAGGATGACAACAAATATGTATATCATATACACTATATACATAGAGTATGTTGTTGAACAGATACACATGTTGCACGTGCATGTGTACAATGTTCCATATTTGTGTGTGCATATAGGCGTGTATGCAGATGTAGATACAGATATAGATATATGTATGTATATAATTGCAAAGCTCTGGCTGTCCTGAGAGGTACACTTTAAATGGAATTATAAGCAAAGGAAATGGAATGGTATTTCAGAATCAGTAGTGCCATGTCCCACTGCATCTCAGAATCAATGGCCCTCACTGGCTCTGGGCAGGCCAGGCAGCCCTCCTGCCTCTGCTCTGCAGACTCATAACAAACTGAGAAAGACAAATACACGGACATAGATCTGCAGGACTGACGTCATTAATTCGGGATGCCTGTGGACTGACAGTCTTCCAATCAGTAATGCCGGCCAGCCAGGTCTAGCCTGCACAGCAGCAGAGGAGACACAGAAGCAACCCGACTGAGAGGTTACTGGCCCCTTCCTTCAGGTTGGTTTGCCTGTCATCGTCATCATCATCCTCATCATCATCATCATTTTCAGAGGGCGCGTGTCCTTACCAGAAAGAGACAGAGAAAGAGAAAGAGAGGAGAGGGACAGAGCACACCCAGTGGGACCGTCTCATACCACAGTCTCTGCTCCTCCGCCTCTCCCTACTGTCGGGATTTGGAACACACATGCACACAGGCCTGGCCTGGCATGCTTCTCAAGGTCCCAAGGCCAGACTTCAAACTGCATCAACCACGTGAGACTGGTCTTCCTTATCAACTAAGTTAAGGGGCTCACCCATTTTGCCTTCCTAAAAAAATCTTTTCAAATGATTAGGTCATCAGAAAAGTTATGATGCATTTTTACAGAGAAAAACAGAAAAATACGTCACGACTTTTCCATTGACCCAACACATCTGAATATGTAAAGAGGAGCTAAGTCCCTCCCCTTGCAAATAGGATGGTAGCACTACATGCACTTCAGTTCCACAAATGTCACCGGACCCTGACACCAGCCACCCCTGGGCTAGCTGCTGCAGGGACCGGGGAGAAGGAGGAGAAACCTCCCTCCTCCCTGCAGACTGACCGCGGGTCAGGAAAGGCGAGCACACGACACGTTGTCAGCGTGACTGGTGTCTGTGACACAGAACGTCTGTGCAGTGACCGTCTCTCAGTCAGTAAGGCAGTAAGAAGTTAGGGGTGAATGTGATCGACACGGAGTAAAATGACCGACGAAGGCATGTCAGAACCAAGGAAGTGAGGCAATGTAAGGTAGACCTGAAATAATGCCAAGCCTGTGGAGTAGGTGACAGTGTGCAGGGTGCTATTTTAATGGTACTAATACCCCAAGTATTAATGCTGGCAAAAGTAATTTTTAAAAATAATTATTTAATTTTAACTTTATTTCTTGCTATTATTTATTTATTTATTTATTTTTGGGTTTGCTATAGGACACATGTGTTCACCAGAGAGAAACGGTGGGGGAGGGGGGCAGAGTAGATTAGCGAGCCTTCAGGTCCAGGATGTGAACTGTGGTCGGCCATGTGGGAGTCCAGCACCTCAATCACCATGCCACCCGCTGGTGCCTGAAAACATTCATTTTGTATGCTGTAAAGATGTACGATGAAAAAAAAAAAAAAAAAAAAACCTTTTTAAAAAATTTTAACCCATAATGGATCATAGACTTGAATACCAAAATACATGTGAGGCGAGAAAATTTGGGGGAGAAAATTTTTGTGAGTTAGGCTAATAAAGAATGCTTAGCTATTGGGACCAGCAGTTAGCGTAATGGCTATGTTGCTGAACTGCCACGTAGTGGACCGCGGTCTGAGTCCCGGACCCGGTGGCTTAAACTCACGCGGAGCACATGTGCATGCGTGCCCAAGATCCTGAGAGGAAAATGGAGGAAAAGAGATGGCAGAGTGGCCATCCCCCTGGGGGGTGATTTCTCACTTTTGTCTCTGTCTTTCTGGCAAGCGCACGCGCCCTATAGCAAAAAAAAAGAAACTATCCAAAAAAAAAAAAATGCTTAGCTATCAAAAGTATGATGTGTAAAAGGAAAACCCCATAAATTAGACATTGTCAGAATTTTTAAAACTTTTACTCTGTCAAAGACCCTAGTAAGAGGATGAAAGACAAGCTACAGTCTAAGGAGATACTTACAAATCCCATATCTACTGGAATACCTAAAGCTTCACCATGACTGAAATAGAGAAGAGTGACAACTTTAAGTGCTGGCAGGGACATGGAGAAACCGAGTCACCCCTGGACTGGTGGTAAGTAAAATGGTACATGAGGTCTGGAAAACAAGTGAGCTTAAAAATTAAACATGCAATGACATTTCACCCAGGAATTTTACTGCTGGACATTGACCCCAGAGAAATGGAAACTTAGGTTCTCACAAACCCAGTACCTTGAAGTTCCCAGCAGCTTTCTCATAATGGCCCAAAACTAGAACAAATCCCAAAGGATTCAAGGGACTGACTGATTAAACAGCCGGTGGTGTCCTTGCCACGGAACACAATGAAGCAACTAAAGGGAATTAGCTGTTGATACACAAAACAGTCAACTCGAGGGGATGGTGACGAATGAAAAAAGCAACCCCAAGGCGCACCTACAGTGTGAGTCCATTTATAGACCATTCTTGAAATAGTCACAGAGCGGAGGGCAGATTCCCAGTTACCAAAGACTCGGGAGGAGAGGGGAGCAGCGGACATACTACTAAGGGAAGTGCTTTAGAGGGAGCCCGGGGGGACAGAACAGCTCTACGTGTGACTGTGCTGGTGCTGACATGCTTCTACACACGGATAAGACTGCATACAGCTACCCACACATGCACACATATGTGAGCACATGTAACACTTGTGGAATCCAAAAAAGCCCTGTGAGTTACACCAATGCCAGTTACCTGCTTTTGCTATTTTACTGTAGTTACGTGGTGTCCACTGGGCGATGCTGGGTGAAGGGTGCATGGTACCACCCTGTACTTACTTTTTTTTTTTTTTAACTTTTTTTTTGTAATCTTCTATGACTCCATCATTATTTCAAAATAAAAAGTTAAAAAAGATTTCTTTTGTTTTAAAAGCAGACCTTGGGGTCGTCAGCAGGTGGCATTGTGGTTAAGGACACTAGACTCCCACATGGCCAACCACGGTTCAAGTCCCGGCAGCTTGCTTTCTCACTTTCCTTCTCTCTCTGTATGTCCGTCTCTGGTCAAATTAAAAATAAATAAATAAATAATTTTAATTTGACCAGAGAGGGACAAAGTAAGGGTGCGGAGGGGTTTGAGAAAGCAAGTCGTCAGGTCTTGGACTCAAACCATGGTTGGCCATGTGGGAGTTCAGTGCCCTTAACCACCATACCACCTGCTGGCCCCAATAAAATAATTCTTAAGAAAAAAAAAACACTCTAAAAGCACGTTAGACTGACAATGCCTACACACAAATTGCCTATTTTTTTTTTCAAGGTTTTTGCCATAGGGTGCATGTACTCACTGGAGAGAGACAGAGAGAGGGAAAGTGAGAAATCACTCCCCGGGGGATGGCCACGCTGCAGTCCCTTCTCCACTCTCCTCTTGGGATTTTGGGCACGCATGTTTGCCTGTTTTTACTGTCATGGTTCTACCAGCTGTTGTTTTCATTTGGATTCTTAACCAACTTCATGAGGTCAGTAGCGCTGAAGGCGTCAGACCTGTCCCACAGGCTGTTTAGAAAAGGAGTTTGGAAACAGCGTAGGTTACATATGCGAAGTGGGCTGAGTGCGAGATGAGCCTAGATTTCCTGACGCTGATATCACTTCTTAATTGGTAGCTTCTCACAGCCGCTCGGGAAGTGGACTGTAATTTCTTGGGCTTGAAGCCAGTTGTCTTTCTTTACATATTTTTGTTTTTTTAGTTTCTTTCTTTCTTCCATGAACAAAACAGAGAGAGAGTCAGAAGCAGAGAGAGGCAGCACCTCAGTAGAGTCTGAGTGCCCCCCCCACCCCTGCCTCGGCGGCCTCGGAGCAAGCACACGGCACACGGCACACTCCGGGGTCTCCAGAGAGGAGCAGAGCCTTCCCGAGGGTCAGCCTTTCAGAGCCCTGCCACCCCTGGCCCTGGGCTTTTTTTTTTGTTGTTAGGTATTTGCCATAAGGCACATGCTCTCACCAGAGAAAGACTGAGAGAGATAGAGACAGACACAGAGGAAAATTGAAAAATCACCCCCTAGGAAGGCGGGCCACACCATAATCCTCTCTCCTCCATTCTATCAGAATTTGGGGCACGCACACACACACACACACACATGCCCAGAGTGAGTTTCAAGCCCCCAAGTGGGGGCTTGAAATGCCTTAACCGTCAGGCCCCCTGCTGACCCAGAAACAGTCTTCTTAAAAGTTTTTCATCTGTGCATTCTGCCCAAAATACTTCATCATGGACCAATAATTTACTGTAAGATAAACTATTATAATATCTCTCCTGGGGACCAGCAGATGGCATAATGGCTATGTTGCTGAACTTCCATGTAGTCAACTGTGGTTCACGTCCCGGACCCGGTGGCTTAAACTCACACTGGGCACGTGTGTGTGCATTGCCCAAGATCTCAAGAGGAGAATGGAGGAGAAGGGACTGTCGCGTGGCCACCTGCCCTAGGGGTGATTTCTCGCTTTCTGCTTCTCTGTCTCTCTCTGTCTTTCTGGCAGGCACACATGCCCAATAGCAAAAAAAAGAAAAAAAAAAAAAAAAAAAAAAAAAAAACCTCTCCAAAATAATAATATTAATAATAATAATAACAATATCTCCCTCCCTGCCCCACCATCACACACACAATATGTCATCAGATTTTTTTTTCCTCCATCAGGATTTTTGTTTTCTCTCAGGGCAGGGAGTACAAGTGGGAGGCTGAGTGTATCTGAGGCAGCAGTCTTCCAAGGTAACAGGCATGAGAAAGAGTTCTCTGCTATCTCCCCACCTGTCAGTCCAGGTCCAGATGAATATGTCTTTCCCAGTGATAAACCTGGTCAACACTTAGACAAGAGGTTGTTTCCACAGAATGATTTCTCAGTTCATTCCAATGTCAATGCCCTTTCGGGGTACGGGCTTTTAAGTGCTCTGCTGTTCCAGACGTGTGATCCCTGGAGCAGCTGATCAAAGCAATTACTTGGAGACTTTGTACACTGAAAAAAGAAAAATAAATTCCAAGGCCTAAAGGGCAGCTACAAAGACAATGGAGCTCTGTGTGATGAAAAGGATAGAGGAAAGAAGAAAGGGAAAATATCCTAGTAAGAAAGCCATTACGCTTGACAAAATTATGCTGCCCTGCCTCTGTTCATGAGAAAGTAAGTTTGCTGAGAAAACCAAGTCGTTTGATCTTCTTGAAGACCCTCTGGAAGATTTTCATAGAAATTAATCTAACACTTGAGATGTTCACAAGCCTACTTAGAAAAAGGTCCCCGGGAAGTCCGGCATGATTCCGTTGGCCACAGTCAGCATCCCCCCGTCCCTCCTGCTGGGTCTTTCCAAGGGAGGCAAAGGTCTTGATGTCACAGCAGCTTCCAGACTCAGACCCAAGGTCTTGACGGGCAGGACTCGCATTGACTTCCTTTGACGGGGATCATGAAGAAGTCTTTGGGAGTAGCCTGAAGAAAGTTAAAAAAAAAAAAAAATCCTTCAATTATTCGGCCTCTAGCTCACAGAACACAGGGCAATCCAAGTGACATTAAGAACAAAACATAGCAAGACCAGGTGGCATAGCAATTAGGGCACGTGCACACGCATGCTGAAAATCCTGAGGGGAGAATGCAGGAGAAAGGATTGTGCCCTAACCATTCCCCCTAGGGGTAATTTCTCACTTTCCCTTTCTCTGTGTCCCTCCCCGGTGAGTGCATACATTCTATGGCAAAAGCCCAAAACACAAGGCTGGAAGGTGGCGTAGTGGTTAAACACAACGCTCTGTGAGACTGACCCACGTTGCACATGCCAGGACCCCAGGCCGGCTGGGGCTGGGGCTACGTCCCCGCCCTGTTGTGGATGCTGTATCTGTTTCTCTCTACATGTTTCTCACTGATGGAAGAAATGAACGAATAAATTCTGTCCTAAACAACATTGTTCTTAACGTCAGCTTGGTATAGAGGCATCCTGGGAAGGGCTGCCTCTGGCAGTTTTTAGAATCAGTAGCCTTTACTTCATCCCCATCTGGGTCACACCAGACGTTGTGAGCATTGCCTAAGGGAAATGTGTGGGATTTGCAATAACCTAGGAGAAAATTTTGGCTTAAAAGACGGGGAGTAGGGGGCAGACAAATAGCGGAAAGTGGAAGTGAGAACTAGTACAAGTCTTCGTTTCTAATTTTGACAAGGAATCTCAGTCACACCCATTTAAATAGTTCATAAATCCCAAGCCACCTCCGAAGGGTCTGGATTAGAGCATTCGGGATTTTTAGCCGCATCCTCGGTGACACGTACAGAAGAAAAGCTATTATGAGCATTGACCTGGCCTAATGTCTCTGGACATCTCCACCAGTTTTTAAAAATTAAAAACAAAATAAAACGAAGTGGGGGGTGGAGAAAGAGAAGAAATTGATCAAAGGGTACAAAGTCTCAGACCCAGAGAATAAACTTAAGTGTTCTAATATGACTAAAGTTAAAATAATGTATTAGGACCAGCAGATAGCGTAGTGGTTATGTTGCTGGACTCCCAGACCCGGTGGCTTAAAACTCATGCTCGGCCCATGTGCACGCGTGCCCAAAATCCGGAGAGGAGAATGGAGGGGAAGGTACTGGGGCATGGCCATCCCCCCTGGGGGGTGATTTCTCACTTTCTGTCTCTCTGTCTCTCTCTGGCAAGCACACGTACCGTGTAGCAAAAATCTCTCTCAAAATCATCATAATAATAATGTATTATATATTTCGAAATTGCCATAAAGTAGATTTTAAACTTTCTCATTGCAAAAAAAAGTAAGGTGATACGTTAATTAGCTTGATTTAATCTTCCTGCCATGCTTACAATTATCAAAATATTACATGTACTCCTAAATATATACAATTATTTGTCAATTAAAAATTATAAAGAAAGAGGGGCCAGCAGTTAGTGTAATGGCTATGTCGCTGGACTCCCCTGTAGCTGACCACAGTTCGAGTCCCAGACCCGGTGACTTAAACTCAAACCGGGCGCATGTGCGTGCGTGCCCAAGATCCCGAGAGGAGAATGGAGGAGAAGGGATTGCGGCGTGACCATTCCCCCTGGGGGGGTGATTTCTCGCTTTCTGTCTCTCTGTCTCTCTCTGTCTTTCTGGCGAGGGCTCACGCCCTGTAGCAAAAAACCTCTCAAAAAAATTATAAAGAAAGAACAAAACAAAGTAAACAAAAATAAAGTCAAATAAAACATGAAGTCAGTTTTTGGAGCCAGCATGTGGCATGGTGCTTAAGAGCGCTGGACTCCAACATGGCCGACTGGTTCAAGTCCCGGCCCTGGCGGCTTGCTTTCTCACTTTCCCTCTCTCCTCAGTCTCTCCCTCACTCTGTCCCTCTCTGGTCAAATTAAAATAAATAAAATTAAACAAAATAATTCTTTAAAATAAAAGTAAAAAAAAAAAAAACAAAGTCAGTTTCCCATAAAAGGTACTTATTATCATATCAGAGACTTTTCTGATACAGCCAGTTTGGACAATCCCTTAATGAAGCGCCTAAAATTCCTGTGAAAGCCTTGTGAAGTAATAAATGAAATGGTAATTGACCTAAAAGTGAATGACAAAAAGCAACCTCCAGAATCTCATAATTTTTATAAAATTTAAGAACTGGAGGATGTTTTCATGAATAACGAATAAATGTTTCCCTTGATTGAAAAAAAAAACAGAGACTTGGACCAGCGGAGGACATAGTGGTTGCATCACTGAAATCCCATGGGGCTGACTGCTGTTCGAGTCCCGGACCCAGTAGCTTGGGACTCATACCGGGTGCATGCACGTGCGTGCCCAAAATCTCATGGGGAGACTGGAGGAGATGGGATTATGGCATGGCCATCCCCCAAGGGAGTGATTTCTCACTTTCCATCTCTCTCTCTTTGTCTCTCTGGCAAGCACATGTGCCCTGTAGCAAAAATCTCATTCATTAAAAAAAAGAAAAAGAAGAAAACACCAGAAACCAAATATTAGAGTCTCCATGTAGGTAGCCCATCTTGGACACGCTGCCTGCATCAGTCCGGTATTCCAGGTCATACTGCATGTAACAAAAACCCTGAGACCTCAGAGGAGGGGATCCCAGCGCTTACACTCACATTCACATTCTTCACCAGACACAGGAGTACAGCCAATTCAGTTACAAAAAAGACTGGAAACAGAGGGCCACAAGCTGGCTCTCGTGTGCATTCTGTACAATCGTTAGGATTAAAGAGGGTGGGCCAGAGCGGATGGTGTGGTGGCTGAGGTGCTGAACCCCATGGCCAACCACAGTTCAAATCCTGGACCTGGCAGCTTGAAAATCACACAGGGTATACATATGTGTACAGCCATAATTTCAGGAGGAGAATGAAAGAGAAGGGATTACAGTGTGACCATCCCAGCCGGAGGGTGATTTCACACTTTCCCTTTCACCATCTCTGTCTCTGCATCTCTGGAAAGCACCCTATGGCAAAAATCTTGAAAAAAAGGGGGGAGGGGATGAAAATGAGGGTGTGAGAGATAAGGAACCAAGGAAAGCCCTCTACCCTGGGCCAAACTGGGAGACAAAGCAGCGGGCCTCGCTCCCTCTGCCCACCTTTACCTTAGAGCCTTTGCCAGCATCCCCAGGCATGCCCTGCACACCTCATCCTCTCGTTCTGGCCTACTTTCTAGCTCCTCCATTTTTTCTTTTTTAAGGTTTTTTTTCCTAAGTTTTGTTTTTTGGAGTTTTTTTTGTTTGTTTAATTTAATGAAAGAGAGACAGTGCCCCCAACAGGGTCTCCACTCTGCAATCCACCCAGCCCCGGATCATCACCACGCACGTGCCTGACATGCTCAGGGAGGGCTCTGGACTCGAACCATGAGTTTTTTTTTCCTAAGTTTTGTTTTTTGGGGGTTTTTTTTTGTTTGTTTAATTTAATGAATGAGAGACAGTGCCCCCAACAGGGTCTCCACTCTGCAATCCACCCAGCCCCGGATCATCACCACGCACGTGCCTGACATGCTCAGGGAGGGCTCTGGACTCGAACCATGACCTTTCCAACATGGGTCTGACTCCGGATGGCTCACCACTGTGCCACCATCCAGCCTCGATTTCTTTTCTGGGGGAAGAAAATGAAGTTCGAATTCATATACACATACATGTAAAGGAATTAATGTTACTCCGACTCATGGACTCTACAGGAAACACTCATGAAAAGGGCCACAAAAAAAATCCTCAGTTACGCAATTTGGGCCATGTAAGATCTGACCAGGAGAGGCTGAGGTTCCGGGAGATTTCCAGCCCCTCCCCAGAAGCCACGCTGCAGCCTGGGCCAAATCCCAGCACATCTGTCACAGGATCCCAGCACTGAACCCAGACAGGGCCCAGCACGCCCGGATCCTCTCTTCACTTGGATCCTCCTATATTTCTATGCAGTCTTGGCCAAAGGCCGGGTTAGTTCGCTGCAGGCCCATCCATCAGAAGTGAGCTATTCTTTTAGACACGTGACATTGAGAGGGAAGAAAAAATGGATGCTTTTGAATTTCAGGAACTCAGGGACTGGAGGGCTCAGCACGTTTTCGAATTCCTTCCCCAGCCGGGATTCTGAGCTCAGCTGCACCCTGGTTGCGCAGGGCCCCCCACCTCAAGTCCAGGGCGAGCAGCATCCCCAGGAGCCCCAGAACAGAGGGGCTCGTCCTAGTGCTGGGAAAGCCGGAGCAGAAGCGTGGTGAACAGTGACCTCTGGTGGAAAGTGGAGCATTGCAGGATTTCCAACCAGCAAAATGGGGCTCTGCTGTCAACTGACTGGTTTGATTACTTGAGGACATCCTTCAGCAAGTGGTAGGATGCATCCTCTGAGGATACCCAGGGCACACTGCCACCAGGCCGCATGAAGGATCAGGAGTGAAGTCTTGGGGATAGCAGGGACCGGATTTTGAATTCAGGTCTAATAAAATCAAACTTGGCAGCACAATCAGCAGCAAGCTGACCTGCAGTGCTGGAAGCCCCATGGCCACCCTTAGACTGGATGGCCAGGCCAGCCTGAAAACGCTGGTGTGAGGGCCCCAAACCCTGACCAGCTGGAGGTCTGGGGAAGCTAATGGCAGCGTAACAAGACGCTGTAGAGGGTGCTTCTTTCTCCCCCTCCCCATGCTCACTCATGCTCCCCGTCATGAGCAGAATAAAGGAAAATCAAGGCAGGGGCCAGCAGGTGGCTGATAGTTGAGGCACTGAGCTCCCTCCCACATGGCTGACTGTGGTGTGAGTCCTGGACCGGGCAGCTTACTTTCTCACTTTCTTTCTCTATCTCTCTGATAAGGGCACTTGCCCTACAGCAAATGAAATACAATATAAATATTAGTAGTAGTAAATAAATTTTAAAAATTATGTTTTTAATTAAGACAATAATACCTCTCACATATAATCCCAATAGTTTGTTAGGAAAAGTCAAATGAAATAATGCAGATAAAAATTCTACTAAACAATACAGATACAGGCCTTTTATTTTAACTTCTAATTATTTCTTCCATGAGGGAGAGATGAATAGACAGGCATTCCCAGCAGGGTCACCACGCAGCCATGCGCCCCGCCCTTGGCCAGCACGGATCACAGGCGTGAGCACACCTGCCGCTGTGCTCAAGAGCCCTGGGACACGGGCCCATCACCTTTCCCATGTGGGCCCACGTGCACCACCACGGTGCCACCACCTGGCCTGTGGACTTCTTTCATTTTTTTTTTTTTTAAATCAGATACCTTACATGTAAGTAATAATAATAATATTAAAAAAAATAAAACTGCATTCCTGGATAGAGATTGTGACCCTAAGATTCCTCGGAGTCACCCGGGGCTTGGTTTGTAGCCAGCATCTCTCACAACAGCTGTGAACCTGCTTACTTCCACCTGCCCTGGGCCTTGCACACTGGGCACACCATCAAGAGTGAGCTCAATTTTTTTTTTAAGAATTATTTTATTGGGAACCAGCAGTTAGCGTAATGGCTATGTCACTGGACTCCCACGTAGTTGACCGCGGTTCGCATCCCGGACCCGGTGGCTTAGAACTCACACCGGGCGCGTGTGCATGTGTGCCCAAGATCCCGAGAGGAGAATGGAGGAGAAGGGATTGTGGCGTGGCCATCCCCCCTGGGGGGTGATTTCTCACTTTCTGTCTCTATGTCTCTCTCTGTCTGTCTGGCAAGCGCACGCGCCCTATAGCAAAAAATCTCTCCAAAAAAAGAAATTATTTTATTTAACTTTATTTATTTATTTTAATTTGACCAGAGAGAGACAGAGTGAGAGAGAGATAATGAGAGAGAGAAAGTGAGGAAAGCAAGCCTCCAGGTCTGCAACTTGAACTGCAGTTGGCCATGTGGGAGTCCAGCGCCCTTAACCACCATGCCACGTGCCGGCCCCACGTGAGCTCAGTATTTACTGGCCAATTGATAAGTCAATTAAAATATATTCTTTCCCT
>NW_006159504.1:5904287-5945437 GCF_000334495.1 Tupaia belangeri chinensis | reverse complement strand
TCCCTACTTTGTTCCTGCTATGTGGCTAAAACCCTAATCACAGACAAATGTGAAATTGTTTCTTCACCTCTTTGAACAAATAGTTAAAAATCTTCCTTTAGACAAATACTTCCTATGTCCTGAAACAGATTCATGAAGTTCCAAGTCCCTAATGGCTCCCGAAGTGTGTAATTCTAAGGCGGTGCCAACCTCCAGTTTCCCCAAGAGAAGCCTTGCTTTTAAAATGCTGAGCAAAGCAGCCCAATTCAGTTGCGTCCAACTCAAAGAAATCAGTGAGCACTAACAAGCCCCCGGCAGCCAGGCCAGAAGGGGAGAAAGCCGGAGAATGGCAGGCCCTGGGGGCCTGAGTGAGGCTTGCACAAAGCCTGGTTTATGAGGAACTCCTGGAAGAGCGATGTAGCCCGGGCAGCCTTCCTGAGCCCTGTCACAGATTGTCCACATCGGACGGAACAATGTCTTCCCTTGTCCTGGCCATCTTGTTTGTGGATTTTCGGGCTCCGCCAGCATGAAATTGGGAGCTGCAGCCCAGCGCCGTGGGGACAAATGGAGCATCCCTTTTTGCACGGGGTCCTCTCAGAACCCCCTTTTCATTTAGCAAGCCCACATCTGTGAGGTGTGCTCACACAGTCGTGCCAGCTTTCACTCCATATTTTCCCGGCAGTTGCAATCGAAGAGATGGATACATCGTCTAGAAACTTTCCAATGTAACTATTTAAAAAAAATTGTATTACAAAAAAGTCAAACATTCAAGGGACTTCAAAAAGTTTATAAGAAATGGGATTAAAGCACTAGTTTATTTTCGTGCATAAAAAGCGTGTAGTCAAGAGACCAGCAGTTAGCGTAACGGCTATGTCGCTGGACTCCCACGTAGTCGCGTCCCGGACCCGGTGGCTTAAAACTCACGCCGGGCGCGTGTGCGTGCGTGCCCAAGATCCCAAGAGGAGAATGGAGGAGAAGGGATTGCGGCGTGGCCATCCTCTCTGGGGGGTGATTTCTCGCTTTCTGTCTCTCTGTCTCTCTCTGGCAAACGCATGTGCCCTATAGCAAAAACCTCTCCAAAAAAAAAAAACAAGTGTGTAGTCCATGCATTGTTTTTTTCATAATATGCATATCCCATGAACTTTCCGAAGACCCTCTGTACAGAAATGCAGTGTGAAATAGCGTAATAAAGCCCCATGTGCCCATTAGCCAGCTTCAACAGGGACCCACTTGGGACCAAAGCTCTGGGAAGAGTATTCACTTGCAAACGTTCCAGAAGTGCATGCTATGTCCCAGGACTGCGTAGGTCTTTGACACCCAACCTGAATAAGGCAAAGTGCTGACATCCACAGAGCTTGGTTTAAAGGGACCAGACTGTCACACACAGAGAGGTGTCCAGGCAGCGTCACCTAGCAAGTGGCACCTGAGCTGGGACTTGAAGGATAAGTAGGCAATTGTCCTGGCAGAGAACAGTGTGGGAAAAGGACTAGATCCACCCAGAGAGAGCCCAGAAAGACTTTTAGGAACTTAAGGAATCTCAGCATGATCAGTGCTTTCATATTTTAAGTTTTTCTTTTTAAATGGGATATCTTAAATAAAAACAAAACAAAAACAACCTGCCCTCCTGGGCCTAGGTTCCCATTAGTCCTGAGGACAGGAAAAGTGAGCGGCACAGCTGGGTCTCCCATGCTGGATGCTGCTACGTGGCAGGCTGAGACCACATGGCAGACCCGGGTTGGACTCCTAGCCTGCTTACAGAGCCAGGCATGGCTGCACATGGGGTCTCAGCTGAAGGAAGAGGGTTGTGACATTCCACGACCCAGTCTAAAAACACCACACACACAGAGAGGGACAGAGAAAGGAAAATAAATACCGAGAGAAAAGGGAACCCAGAGGAGCACAGGTCGAAACCACGGAAAGTCATCTTCTATGCACATGAAGTCACTTGAACTTCATGCTGTAGAGAAATGAGCCACTGAGTGGTCAAAGGGAGGGATAGAAAGATCGCATTTGCCTCTAGAAAGATCACTGGTCTGCAGGGTGGGGAAGGGTGTAGACAGAGGGCCGTGCAGGTGCGATGGCAGGACCTGTTCCGGAGGCCCTGTAATTGAATTAAGGGACCTGGGGAAGTCACCATAGGGATGGATGTGCAGAAGAGCTTGCCTGGGGAGGCAGGTTGGCCTGGAGCGCTCTCTGGGGATGCTTCTCTGCTTCTAGTTTAAGCAGGGCCCAGATCTGGGGTGTGCGTGCGCGTGTGTGTGCACGCGCATGCGTGTGTCTCGAGAGGGGGACTTTGGAGACCAGTCACATATCAGAGAATGGGCCCGATACTGAACCCAGAAGTATGTTCGGTTAGCAGCCCTGCAGACCACCTTCTCCAAAGCCCTCCCTGCACTGAAGAGGAACCCGAAGCCCGGGCGAGTACCGACGTGTCCAAAGTCACGAGGGAAATTGGTGGCAGGCGCTCCATTGCTTGCATCTGCACCCCTCCATCCACCTGTGGCTCCCCTGCCGGCTTTGGCCAGCTTCCCTTCCGTTCACAAAGCAGCCCGAGGGCAGCAGCATCTGTGGGGAGAACGTTAGGACGCCGATGCAGCAGGGGCATAGTACGTATGTCTCTATATCACCTACTTATACACACGTGCGTGTGTCTGCACATGCATATTACACACGTGCAACTCGAGGAGAAGTAGTTTTACTCTGAGTGGCCCCATCCCCTGCACTTCTCACACTCTCATTTTTCATGCTTGCGTGTGCTTCCACCAGTTCTTAGGGTTTTGATTAGTTCTTCGTTCCCCATAGTCACGTTGATCTTTCAAAAGCCTTAGGATGAAATATCGCCACATGAGCCCCGTTGACCTGCTTGAGATTTTCATGAAAGAAACCATAGACGAAGTGGAAAAGGCGCAACGTCGGATGATATTAAACTGGGACTGCCCGTCATTTCTGAGAGCTTTGCTCAATGAAATGACAAGTTTCCTTGCAAGGATGTTAATAGTGAAATAAGGAAATCACAGAGCTTCAACTACATGGCATTTCATTTCAGACTAGCAATATCTGGGACTCCATGGATTTAATGTACCGAAGGTGCCTGACTCGTGAGGCAGGTTCTCCTAATGTCTTCGCTTCAATACGTATTCTTCACTAGGAACAGCCTCAGAAACTTCTGTGATCTCTAACGTCCCATTGGCACCTAAAAACTTATTCCCTGGTGTTCGGTAAATCAGGCCATTCCAGAAGTTATATTCTTTTTTTTAAGAGATTTTTATTTTCTCTAAGGTGTGTGTGCTCACTGAAGAGACAGAGAGAGAGAAGTGAGAAATCACCCCCCAGGGGAAATGACCACACTGTAATCACTTCTCAATGCTTCTGTCGAGATTTGGGCGTGCATTTCAAGGCACTGGGGCCAGGACTTGAACAGCTAGGGCCATGTGGGAGTCCAGTGCCATAACCACTACACCACCTGCTGGTCCCAGAAATTACATATATTTTTTAGGAGCTCAGAGAACTAACCAATTTACTAAGGAAAGTGGAGAATTAGCCACTGTGTGACTAACCAACCTAGCACCACAGGATTGAAGCCAGCACTGCAACCGTCAGTGCAGGTTTGGAAGCATACCTAGTCGTGGGGTTCCCCTTACTTGCAGAGTGTAAAAAGAATGAAGAGTTGGGGCCAAGCAGTGGCACAGTGGTAGCAACTAGACCCCATGGGAAAGGTACTGAGTTCACACCACAAGACCAACCTGAGCACGCAGGTGTGCACACACCCATAATCTGAACTGAGACTGGGGGTGGCTCACAACGTGAAGATGCTGTAGGGAATGCCTCTTTGTCTCTCTGTCTCTGTCTCTCTTTCTATGTCTCTCTGCATATATCCATAGGAGAAACAAATAAATAAAACATTTTTTTAAAAGAATGAAAATGAGAACTTCGGCCTAAGAAAAGTAGTGCTATTGAAGGTGCTTGATCATGCCCAGAAAGAACCACAGGGATTGGGAGAGCGTGAGTCAGCCCTCGCTGTCATGGTTGCTGTCATCGGCCTGCGACTAACAGCTGCTCCTCCTGGACACGGTACCAAGAAGCACCACAGCCAGGAGTCATAGGGCAGTGCCCCGTTCTGCTCCCTGTCCCAGCAGCCCCAGCTGGCCTCACTGTCTGCAGCTGAGTCCCTGAAAGGTCTGAGGACATTTGTAGATGTGTGTACCTCAAGGTAAAAATTGTCAGCCATTGGGGCCAGCAAGTGCTGCAGAGGGTTAAAGTGACTGGATCCCACATGGCCAACACTGCGGTTTGAGTCCTAGACCCGGTAGCTTGAAAAACACACCAGGTGTGTGTATAGGCAGGCCCAGTATTCCAAAAGGAGAATGGAGGAAAAGGGATTGTGGTGTGGCCATCCCCCCGGAGGATGATTTCTCTCTCTCTCTAGCAAATGCACACACCCTGTGGCAAACTAAAAATTGTTTAAAA
This sequence comes from Tupaia belangeri chinensis, assembly GCF_000334495.1. Classification (NCBI taxonomy): domain Eukaryota; kingdom Metazoa; phylum Chordata; class Mammalia; order Scandentia; family Tupaiidae; genus Tupaia; species Tupaia belangeri. The sequence goes on along the minus strand of NW_006159504.1, from coordinate 5,940,991 downwards.
GTCAACATTTTATGATAAAGACAAGCACACATAACAAAGTGTATTTGGTAGGGTTTTTGGTAGGGTTCTGGATACTAGTTCCTAAGAAATAGCCTGTTTTGTAAAAAAAAAAAAAAAGAAAAAAGAAAAACCGGGTGATATGCATACTAAAGTTTTTAAATTACAAACTTCTGCGATGACGAAATATGATAGCTTGGACAAATGCAGGGGTTTTTTTCTTTCTTTATGAGCGAGAAGGAGAAAAAGAGCAAGACCACGGTAGGTCTTCCCAGCAGGGTCATGAGGCCCCCAACTTGCACAGCCTCAATCAGCTAGGCACGAGCAGCTCCCCCAGTGTGTTCCGGTTGGCCCGAGAGCAGAACCGAGGCCTCCCTGTGGCTTCCAGCCTCCCAGGCGATGGTGCTACCCGTGCACCACAGCTGGCCTGGACATATGCAATCGTTATAGGGCTGCAGATCCCAGAAAAACATCACGAAACCTTCAAAACTAAGTTTTGATGTTTTTCTTTTCAGTTTTCTGATATTTGATGTAATAGTAATGCCCTCCTTACTCCTTCCTGGAGGTGGAGAATGTCACAGAAGTAAATGCACAGATTTTATCCATTTGTGTTTTTAATGAGCCAACAAATAAGAAAAATGGGTGAGGAATCCTAGGTAAACTTTGGCACAGGGCCCCTTTGTATTCCTGCAATGATTTATTTTTTATTTTTTTGGTGAGGCCAAGGAAGGAGGATCACAAGCTTGCACCCAGTGTGGGCAAGACCCAGCTGAAGGAGCCAGGCATGGTGGTACACACTGGTGGTCTTAGCGCCTCGGGAGGCTGAGGCAGGAGGACTGGGATGTAGCAAGACCCTGTTTAATAAAACACCTCATGTGGAGCGGTGTGGTGATTAATGTGCCGGACTCCCACGTGGCCGACTATGGTTTGAGTCCCAGACCTGGAGGCTTCCTTTCTTACTCTCTCTGTCTCTTTGGTGAGCGCATGTATTCTATAGCAAATTAAGAAATAATAACCCATAAAATTAAATAATTCTAAGGAAAACACACCTCATATGTGCCCATGTACACACACAAAATTAAATTTAAAATACTTTTTAGTTAATTCACATTTTTGGATTATAATATTCAAAATTAGAATAGCACAACCTTGAGACCAGCAGATAGCATAGCGGTTAAATTGCTGGATTCCCACGTGACTGACCTTGGTTCAAGTCCTGGACCCGGTGACTTGAATCTCATGGCGGGCACTTGTATGTGTGTGCCCAAGATCCCAGGAGGAGAATGGAGGAGCAGAGATTGCAGTGTGGCCATTCCCCCCTGGGACAGTGATTTCTCATTTTTCCCTCTTACTGTCTCTGTCTCTCTCTCTTCCCAGCAAACACATGTGCCCTAAGGCAAAAGCTTCTTAAAGAAAGAAAGAATAGCACAGCCTTAAAACTGTGAACTGAGATGGTGTGTGGTTATACCAGGCAGGCAGGCTGGACACCTCCTAGCCCCCACACCCAAAATTTGGTTGGGATATCAAGACCTATGAGGCTACACACCCACTAAGAGAGCATGGACAGGTTTATTCATCGCATAGTGGGGTTCTCTGAGGAGCTCTAAGTAATATAATATTTATGATATTATTATTGATTTAATTAAGTGTATATATTATGTTTTTAAAAATATGTCATTGGTCAAAAAGAACAAAATCACAGTATGTTATAGATTTTCCCTTGCAATAATATGAAGAAATAAGTGTACGCAGTGGTGTAAGTCTCCAGCCCGCCCACTGCCAGCCACCACCCTCCCACCCAGGGCAACCCTGCCCACTTGTCTCAGCGCTGTGTCCTCCCAGAGATAGTCTACATATTAATATACACAACCGCATGTGTGCTCTCCCCCCGACACGTACACCATTCCTTTAACTCGCGATCCAAGTGTTAGAAAGACCAGGGCTGACTTAAATTTCTTCAGACTTGCTCTGCAGTTTTCTAGATGTGACTTGATGGTCACATCTTTGTGCGTCTCTGAGGTCTCAAGGTCCTTCTGTAAAACGCAGATGAGGTATGACGACTGTGACAGGGTTACTACAGAGAGTAAACGGCTGTCCAGGTGGTGCAGTGGTAAGTTGCTCTGTGAGGCAAGCCTACATAAGAGGTTCCCAGTTGGAGTCCTGAGTCCTTCCTGCGTATCCTGGTCCCCGTGATGTGGGGCTGGCTGAGGCTGGGGCAGAGTCATGGCGAAAAGACCCTGTAGGGGGTGCTGTCTTTCTCTCTCTCTTTCCTTCTCTTTCTCGCACAGAAGAAATAAATAACTTACACGTTAAAAGAAGAAGAAATGGAGACACCGGACTTGGCTCGTGGAGGAAGGAGCACGGTCCTGCCAAGGAGAGGCATGTTGAGTTTCTGGGGCACCCAGCAAGGGGCCCCTTTTGCTCAGCGGGGTTTCTCTCAGATGGGAAAGTGCAGCCCCCGGGAAACTTGCTGGTAGGGCATCCGCAGAACTTCAGGGATTACATAAACCTGCGTCCCATCCTGAGTGACTTGGGGCTCACGTCCTAATGAACACAAGACATGCTGTATTTTCTGGAAACGAGTGGGAACTAAAAGCATATTCCTCACATCGAGGCGAACCCAGGTGGATTTAGGCAAGTAACAGCTGTTCGGCGTCACCAGAGGGGTCCAGTGGCAACTGTAAAACCAGCTCTTTATGGCACGCTGCCGAAAGCCTCCGTAGAGGAACACCAATGCAAAGGCTACATCTTTTCCCCATGAGAATATTCCAGAAGATGAGAATTTAGTGGAAGAGCTGCCTCAACCACAGGAAATACCCTAGGGCTGAGGCGAGCACACACAAGAAACAGAGGCTTTCCCAAGAGTGGGTTCTCCGCGTAACTTTTCAACGAGGGCCCACATATGCCAGATGGTGGTCCCGTAAGATTCCGGTCAGCTGTCACGGTCTAGCTGTGTAGTAGGCTGTACCATCCAGGTTTGTGTAAATGCATCCTCTGGCATTCTGCTAGCAACTAAACCACCTAAGGATGCATCTCTCAGAAAATATCCCCATTAAGCTATACGCAACTGTGTTTGATAGAATTGTTTTACTATGTGATTTGATCTGAACTGTCTAATGGTGATAAGAATAAAATTGTTGGGACCAGCAGTTAGCATAATGGCTATGTTGCTGGACTCCCACGTAGTCGCCCGGGGTTTGAGTCCTGGACCCTGTGGCTTAAACTCACACCGAGTGCATGTGTGTGCATGCCCAAGATCCCGAGAGGAGAATGGAGGAGAAGGGATTGCGGCGTGGCCATCCCTCCTGGGGGGGGATTTCTCACTTTCTGTCTCTCTGTCTGTCTCTGTCTGTCTGGTGAGTACACGCGCCCTATAGCAAAAAAAAAAAAAAAAAAAAAAAAACCTCTCCAAAAAAAAAAAACCTCTCCAAAAAAAGAAAAGATTAAAATTGTTTACTTGGTTAAAAAGAAAGAATAAGTGACTTATGAGATTGTTGGGGGTGCTTGTCTTGCTCTTGCTCTCTAATGGAAGAAACAAAGTAGATGTGCATACATGGTCATCCAATCACGTCACTCTCTTGCACAAACACTTCTGATAACGTCCCATTGCCTTTCAAATAAAATTCAAAATCCTTACCAAGACCTGTTTGCCATATTTGGCCTGCATAGACTCTTCCTATCTGCTCATTCACCAGAACACCAGAGCAAGTAATTTTCCTTCTCACTCACTTTGTATCTTTTTTATTTTTGTTTGTTTGTTTTGCAGATTTTTCTTTCTTTCTTTCTTTCTTTCTTTTTTTTTTTTTTTAATTTTTGCTAAGGGATGTGTGCACGCAGTGGAGAAGAGATAGGGATAAAGGGAAAGTGAGAAATAACTGCTCCCGCCCCCCTGGACAGATGGCCACACCACAATCCCTTCTCCATTCTCTTCTCAGAATTTTGGGCACGCAGCCATGCTGGGTGTGTTTTTCAAGCTGCTGGATCCAGGACTCGAACTAAGCAGTTGGCCATATGGGATCCAGTGTCTTAACCTCCACACCCACCTGTTGGCCCATCCTCACTCACTTTGAACCTGGCATCTACGATAGTTCTGGGCGCACAAGAGATAAGCAACATACATTTGTTAAAAGGATAAATAGGGGCCAGCAGGTGGCATAGTGGCAAAGGCACTGGACTCCCATATGGCCAACCACAGTTTGAGTCCTGGACCCAGCAGCTTGAAAATCACACCAGATGCATGTACATGCATGCATGCCCAAAATTCCAGGAGGAGAATGGAGAAGAGAGAATTGCAGCATGGCCATCTCTACTAGGGGGTGATTTCTCACTTTCCCTGTCACTGTCTCACTGTCTCTCTGTTTATCTCTGGCAAGTGCACATGCCCTGTGACAGAAAACCTAAAACAGGATGAATAGGTGAGTGGCTTACAAGACCCCTCTTGCCTGGTCCCCGCTTCAGCTCTTCTCTTGGGCTTTCCATGTCACACTCTGTGTCCTGCAAAACAAGGAGCAGGACGAGAGTGTCCATGTCACTGTGAATGGTGGCAGCAGGGATTAGAGTGACAGAATGCAAGCACTAGATAAAAACTGAACAGCAGGGTGAGGAGTGCAATCTCAGCTGTCCCTCCCTTCATCCTTGCCCTCTCGGCTCATAATAGGAAGGTGGGAAGGGTTGGGGCGCTCTTTCCCATGGTAAAATGCAAATGACATCAAGTTCCCCACCGTAATGCTGTAAGCACACGACTCAGTGGCATGACGTACCTTCCCAATGTTCTGGGACTGTCACCACCACCTATTTCCAGGCCTGCTTTTTCCTTCTCAAATATTGTGTCGTCAGAGAAGTCATGATGCATTTTTGCATAGAAAAACAGAAAAATATGTAAATAAGTAAATTTAAATTTAAAAACAAAAATATATCATGACTTTTCCAATCACCCAAAAGAAGTTCCATGTCCATGACACAGTAACTGCCATTCCTCCCACACACAGCCCACATCACCTCTATTTCACTCTGTCTCTACGAATTTGTCTCTCCCCCCCCTTTTTTTTGTCCCGTATAAGTGGAATCGCACAATGCTCATACTGTCTTTTAGCGCCCGGCTTATTTTACTTAGTATTTTACTTAGTATGATATTTTCAAGGCTCTTCCATGTGGCAGCATATATATCAGAACCCTATTTCTTTTTAAAAAAATTTATTTACTTCTTCTACGAGCAAGAGAGACAGAAGAGACACACAGAGAGACAGCAACCCCAACACCATCCATCCCTAACCTCAGACCAGCTTGGGGGACCACACATGCCCAGGACACTCAGAGAGGTCTCTGGACAAGGACCCAGAACCTTCCTATGTGGTCATTTCTCCACTGAGCCACCATCCAACTTCAGGAATTCCATTTTTTTAATGGCTAAATAATATCTGAGTTGTCTTTAATTCATTTGTTCTACAAATATCTTGTAAGCACTTTATTAAGGGCCTACCACTGTTCAAGGCTCTCTGGAGACACCAATGAACAAGAGAAAACACTAACTGCTTATTCTTATGAATAAGCGAGTGACTACAATACACAGTATGAGATGGTGACCAGTGCTGGGAGAGGCAGCCCTGAGGGAGGGGAGGTCTCAGCGGGAGGGCAAGACCACTCAGTGCCTCCTGCCTCAGGGCTAGGGTAGGGATTTGGGGCAGAGGAGTCAACAAAAATTCTGGAGCCTCAGGGTGACAGACTCTGGCCCGCACTGTAATAATTCTGGCTTCAGTACGGAGACTAGAGGATGAGGAGGAACTTGGAACTTGGAAGTAGAAAAACCAAAGAGGTTGGGGGGGGGGTGGCCACACAGTGGGGAAACATGGTGCTCTGCAGGAAGGTTCTGGGTTCATGTAGATCCCTCCACCAGCACAGGGAGCATGCGTGTGCCCAGGACCTGGGGCAGCTGAGGCTCAGGGGGATTGAGGTTCAACAGGCTGCTGGGGCGTGGCCTCCTTCTTTCTCTCTCTTCCCAAAGAAATAAAGTTTTTAGAATTAAAAATGAAAACCAATTTGGGGTATTTTAGTCAATGTTACTCAGAGATAGAGAACCAACAGGGTGTGGGTCTCTGTGTGAGCGATGGAGAGAGATTTATTGGAAGGACTTGGTTCATGCCATCGTGGAGGATGGCAAGTGGGAACTCCATCGGGCAGGCCAGCAGTTTGGAAATTCAAGTACGGGTTGATGATCCACGGGACAGGACAGGCAGGCCAGAAACAGGCCAGGTGGCTATGCTGCAATCCTGAGGCCAAATTCCTTCTGAGGGAGAATGGGTTCCCACCTCTGCTCAGCTGCCAGCAGGTCTTCACACACCTCGGCTGGTAGTGCATCACCCAGTCTCTGCCTTTGTGTTTACATGGCGCCTTCACTCTCTGCAGGTCCATCTAGATTGACATATATTTTTTTTTGAGAGTTTTTTGCTATAGGGCGTGTGCACTCACCAGAAAGACAGAGACAGACAGAGAGACAGAAAGCGAGAAATCACCCCCCAGGGGAAATGGCCACGCTGCAATCCCTTCTCCTCCATTCTCCTCTCGGGATCTTGGGCACGCACGCACACGCGCCCAGCGTGAGTTTTAAGCCACCGGGTTCGGGACTCTAATCGTGGTAAGTAAGGAGGCAGAGGCCCAGCGGTCTGTACCAGTCAGGTCTCCCTTACCAGGACACATGCTGCTCCTCCTCGTAGCTCTCATCTCTGGCCTTCCCTGCTTCGACCCCCCAGCCCCTCCTTCCTCAACATTGCTTCCACTGCACAACACCTGTTAGTGGTACCTCTTGGCTTTTTATTTCTTTTCTTTTTGTTTTTTGTCATAGTGCACATGTGCTCACCAGAGAAGCAAGAGATAGAAACAGACACAGAAAGTGATAAATCACTCTCCCCAGGGAGGATGGCCACACTGCCATCTCCCTCTTTCATTCTCCTCTTGGGATTTTGGGCTCATAGGTACACACACACACCTAGCATGATTTTCAAGCCTTTAGGTCCAGGACCCAAACCCTAGTTGGCCATGTAGGAGTCCAGCACCTTAACCATCACACCATCTGCTGGCCTTGTCATAAATATATTTTAAAAGAGTGGATGAAGTCAGAACTAATTATGAGAGATACATCTTTTTAATGATTGTACTTTCACTGGGAACACTGAGGTTCTTAGTGGATCTTAATCATTAATAGTTTGGTTGGCCTCAGATTAACATTTCCCTGTGACTCTAAAACCCAGGGTCTGTTTAGCTTATTCACTGCCACCTTCCAGTCTGCATGGGCTATAGCCAATGCAGACAAGTCCAGCCCTTATGTCCTCGATCATTGTCAGCTAGGCTCCCGCACACAAGTGGAAGAACTATGTCTCCAAATAACAGAAAACGAAGAAACCACAGCAAAACACAATTTCTAAAATGAAGTTTAGGGCCAGCCCCTGGCCTGCTGGTTAAGGGAGCTGACCACACAGTTATGGCTGACCACACAGTTGAATGCAGGCCCTGGCAGCTTGAAAGACATGCTGGACACAGGTGCATGCACGCTCAAAATCCCAACAGGAAGGAGAAATGTGGAAGATATTCAAGCAACCAGGCCCCGCTGGCAAGGTGGTTGCTTTCTCCCTCTCCTTCTCGATATTTCTCTCTCTCTGTCTTCTCTTTCTGTATTGGATGTGCTTGCCCTCTGGCAAAAACAAAACAAAACAAAACAAAAAACAGAAGAAAAAGTCATGTCATAAAATTACATCTAATTTCAAATTATATTTTAATTTTTTTCATCCTAAAGGCTCCCAGAAATTTTTGGTGAAGTGCACTCTGCTGTGGATGTTTATGACATGGTCCTACACAGATGTGCATGAAAACCTTCAATTCGCCTTTGTACGTATTGATTAGAGGTGGGCTTTTCTATCCCGGTAAAGGCATTCTGCTCAGTGTTCAATAACAACATCATTAATGAGGGAAGTATTCCCTGCGTCTTCTGGACACCCAGGACCCGGCTCTCAGGAGCAAGGATTCCGAGATGAGATGATTCCAGTCTGGGGGCTGATCTTTCTGAACCCCTCGGCCTGACCCGCCGGCAGCTGAAGGCAGGGCAGCACCGCGGGCGGCTGAAGGTCTTTGGCCGGGTAACTTTTCCCGGATCGAATTTTGCGGCTACGCTGATACTCCATTGATACTCTGGGGCTGTCCTTGTCAGAGAGAGTGGCGGAAAGAAGCGGACAGACTCCAGCTCGCACCGCACCCCTGCTCCACGCGGCAGGCGAGTTAGAGACCGCTGGGTCGAGCCAGACTCGCCGCCACTTCAGAGCAGCTGCCGCCCGCCAGCGGGTCCCGGAGTGACCAGTGCAGGGAGCGCGGGCAGGGAGTCGTCCAGAGGGGCAAAGGAGGCCGCGCTTTGTTTTTTTGAGGTCGGTTTGGGCCTTTATTCAGCCTGAACGTTTCCGGCACTTCTCTCACAGGGGTCTCTGTCTCGAAGCACGGGACCGGAGCAAAATGCCTAATGAAGCGTGCGGGGCAGGGGCGCGCTGGAGGCTCGGGAAGGAGGGCTGGGGCGAGGAAGAAAGAGTCGGGTTACAGACTCGCGGGTTCTCACGAACCCCTTACAAGTCAGCCCCGAAGTCTGGGACCCACGAAGGCTCTTTGAAGCTCCTTCAGGCCCCTCCGCGTTGGGCGTGGGCCGGAATCGTGCCTGGCTCCACTTCCCGCACCTTCGGCTTCATTCAAGCCCTTGGGCCGGGAGGGTCCTGAGTGGGCTCAGTCAGGGTCTAGGAGGCCGCGTGCCATTTCTCGACTATTAGCACAGTGTCCCCCGGCCCAGGGGCCCGCACCGCCGAGGTTCCTGCCCTGGGTAGGTGGGCGGAGCCGAGCGGGTTCGGGTTCGGGAACTCGGAGAAGACGGCTGGCCCGCAGTACCCGCGGGTATGCGCCGGGGAAGCCCGCGAGCCGCCCGGCCCCGCAGCCTGTGGGGTCTCCGCTGCCCCATCCCTAGCCGCAGCCGGAGGGGCGTGTCTTCCCCACGTCCCTCTGGGAGAGAAAAACGCTCGGCAGCTCCGTCGTTGGGCGCCGAAGTCGGCCCTGGGCGTTTTCCGATCGCCCTGCCCCCGCCCTCGAGTGACTGCTGGCGCTGCTCCAGGAGCCGCCTGGGCTTCGAGCTCTCGCCCTTAAAATAGACGCGCCGCTCCAGAAAGCGGGGGAGGGGAGCGTCTGAACCGGGAGAATAAAGAATAAAAACACGACGAGAACGACCCCATTCTCCAGGAAGAGGTGACAGGGGAAACGCAGCATGTGAACGTCCTCGGAAATGCAAACCGAGTCAGCTCTCCGGACGCATACCAACGACGGAAGACCAGCCAGCCGCGCCGCGCGGCTTCCCAGAAAGGGCCTCATGAATGAGAATGGGTTGCTAGGTTTCCTCCCTCCCTCCAGACAATCGCTTCCCACAAGACTTCCACCGCCGAGAGAAAACATGCAGGCGGGGGAACTGCCGAGCTGGGGGACCGCGCCAGGCCCACGAGGCCGCCCGTGGCCGCTCCCGCCTTCAGGACCCTGGAGAGCGGCCGTCGCGCCCCTGGGCCCTGGGTCCCGCGAGCAGCGCTCCCCCACTTGTGCCTCACCACCCTGTCGCTTTCGTTCGCTGTTTCTCGCCTCCACCTTCATTCTACTTGGCAGCCACCACTCTTGTTTTTCAAGAAAGATTAAGCTGTCTCTTTGTTTTGCTTTGGGAGGGGCAGGGGGATGTGTGTTTGGACTGGAGAGGTGGATTCCGGTTTGTAACCGCACTGAACCGCGGTGCAGTGAGAAGCCCTGACAGCGTCTCGTAGACCAGAGCCTGAGCAAGCAGATGGCCTTGGGAAGTGCATGCAAATTCCTTTACAAAAGAAGTAGGGGCACTCGGAGAGCTTCCCAAGGTTAGCCACCAGGTTAGAGGCAAGGCTGTCCAGAACCCTGTGCCGCTGACTTCTAAACTAACGCTTCCCTTCACTTTCCAAGGGAAACACATCCTTACCCTCAGCCTCACTGCAGGATTCTTATGCAACAAGTGGAAAGGCCTGTGCTCCTGAGAATAGGAGAGACACAGGCAGTGCAGGAAGGGGGCAGGGGCTCCGCAGAGTGCGTGGTCTAGTAACAGCCCCTGCAGCGACCCTGGTCTCCTTCACTCCAACCACCAGCACCGCCCAAGCCAAATCAGTCAGTCCCTTTCTCTGCCCAACCCGAGGTGGGTCTGCGAACCCTGCAGTCTCGTCACCTGCAGTCTCTGATGGAATCTCCCCTAGACTCCCCCAGGGGAACCTTGTAGCCAAGTCTAACTCTGAGCCTCTGGCCAGGGGAGCTCTATCCACTTCCGGAGCGGGAAAATAGGGAGTAAGAGGAGAAAGGCTGAAGAGCAACAGTTGCAAAAGCGAACTAAGAGATTGTCCCCTAAGGAATCGAGAGGTGTGAACGCAGGTCCGTCTATACAGGGCAGCCAGCGTTTAACTTGCACCCGAATCCCCTGGAGAGGTTAACGTGCAGGTCCGGAGGCGGACGGGGCCGGGGCTGTACGTTTCTAACAAGCTCCTGGTGCGGGTTATGCTGCTGGTCCACGGACGAGATTTGAGTAGCGCAGAGTTAGAAACAGCGGGGACGGCGGAGAAAGTGGGTAAAGAATCTAACCCTGGGCCTTCCTTCTACTTCCGCCGCCCTTCTCCTGCACCCCCAACGTAAAGCCTAAAACGCGGTAGCAGAGAGCCCAAAGTGTCCGACGCCACTGTCACGGTGCTATTCATTTCTCTCCCTGCCGCCGGCCCTGCGCAGCTCCCGGACTCGCCCGCCGGCCCGAAGCTGCTCGGCCTCCTTTCCCGCCCGCTCTCCCGCATCGCGGGGCTCTTCTCTCATCGCGGGGCTCTTCTCTCACCTGCTCCGGAGACCCCCTCCTGCCGCTCCCCGTCGGCGTCCGGACTTCTCCCCCCGGCGTCCCGCCCTGCGGGCCGCGGGGCTCTCGCGGGGGAACCAGGAACTGCCCGGCCGCCTCTCACTCCTGCTGGGGGCCGCCTTGGCACTGCCCGGCCGACCTCCGGGGGGTCGCCGGCTGAAGTCTGCCGGTCCAGGCGCTGAGCCGAAGGAAGAGGACGCCACCACCCAGCAGAGCTCCCCCAAGCCGGTGAGTACTGAGGTCTCCACCACGCCCCAGCCCGCCCGTCTCCAGTCTCTCCCGCTCCTTCCTCTCCCGAGTGTCCCACTCCACCCCGGGCCAGCGGCGGGAGAAAGTCTAGACCGGGCTGAGCACCGAGGGACCGCGCGCGAGGCTCCCCGACGCCTTCCCCTCCCGACCGAATTCTGAGCTACTTTTTTCCTGGGCCATTTCCTTTCCTCGGTCCCTGGAAACCCGAGGGAGCCCTCGCCCTTCCCGGAGGCGGCTTTTCGATCTCTCCGCGCGTCTCTCCTTCCCCTCCTCCAAGCAGCCTCCGCGACGCGCCTCCGCTGGCTCCGCGCGCTCGCTCTCCCACTCCCCTGCCCTCTCCGCAGGCAGAGGAGGAAATGACGTGATGTTATTTTTGTGTCAGGTCAGTTTCCAGCTTCAGTTCAGCCCCCGGAGCTCGGGCGCACCGGCCCCCGCTGCTCAGCCGCGTCCCACTCCCGAGGCTACGCCGCGGGCTGCCTGGACACGCGGCACCAAGCGCCCGCAGAACTGGGCTACCCCGCGCCTCCTCCCGGGCCTCCGCGCTCAGGCATCCCTCCCCCAGAGAAAGCTGATCCACAGGGGAGGAGAGGTCGCTTAGGACCGCCGCGGGATCCGGAGTCAGGGCTTCTCCCCCGCCCGCCGACTCCGGCCACCCCTCCCTCCCCCGCCACATGGGGGCTCCGGGTTTCTGGTGGGGAGAGCGCAAGGGCGGGAGAGCCGGGGGCTGGCTGGGCCGGGCGGGAACTGAGCGGAGAAGAGCCCCGGGGCAGGCGAGAAGGTAAGGGGCTGCCCTCCAGAGACCGGGCAGTCCACAGTGGTGACTCTAGGGGCCCACGCGCTCTCGTCCCTCCACCCCCTCCATTCACAGGTCCCTGCACACAACCCAGCACACCGCACTTCCTCGCTCGGACCCGGCGCGCAGAGGCGGTGGCAGAAACCAGGGAGCTTTGCACACGCCCTCGGCGCTCCGCGGCTTCGCCTTCCCGCCTCGGAAATTCCTAATCTGGGGCTAGAGGAGGGGGCTGCGGCTCGGAGGCGGGCCGCGCCCCACGTGGGGCCTCTGGGGTGCCCCAGCCCCCGCCGCGGAGGAGCGCGCTGCGCCGAGGGCGGCGAGACCAGGGATTGCCCAGTCGGAGGGAGGGTGAGGGGGCGGAGAGGAGGCTGAGCGGGGAGGAAGCGGCGGCGAGAAGAGGGCGATAGCCGAGGCGCAGAGCCAGAGGAAGGGCGAGCGGAGAGGAGAGTGGCGGGCGTAGTAGGGCCGGCGCTCGGCATTGTATTAAAAATAAGGTCCACGCGGGGCGCATGCGCACAGCCGACGGAGGCGAGCCGGCCGGCGCGTCCCCTCCCCGTGGACGGTGGGATCGTGAGTACCCCGCGGCCCCGACACCCCCTTCTTCCTTTGCACTCACCCTGAGGCCTCGTCTGGGAAGTGGCAAGGCCGGGCGGGGAGCACACGCTTGGCTAACCAGGCTCGGAGCCGCCGCGGCAGGAACGGTTGTGGTCGGTGGTCTCTTCTGGGAGCCCAACCCCCTCCTGGTCAGTCCGGGTTTGGTGGGGAGGGCGGCGGTGTGCGGGCGAGGATGTGTCCCGGGCCTGAAGGGGGGCGGCCGACCACTAGGATCAGTTTCTGCTGTCCACCGGGCGTCCCGGCGATTCCACCTCGGTGCCCGGGCTCTGTGACTGGGTGGGGACGCAGGAGCGTTCCAGTCCGAAATGCTTGTGGGCAACCCGAAGCTTTCTTGGGAAACTCTGAGCGGCGGAGGCGGCGGCGTTCTCACGGACGGGAAGGAGGACAGGGAAGGGGTTGGGCGCCCGAGACGACAGTGTAAGCTCGGGTAGCCGGAGAAGTGCCACCCAGGCGGGGGCTCCGAGGAGTGGGGCCGGGAAGCGGGCACCCGGCACGTGGATCTGGAGGGGCCGACTCGAGGTCAGTGTAGACCTGCAGCCTCTCTTCGCGGTCTTGAACACCACATAGACAGCACTGTCCCCCACCTTTCCCGGCTCCCCGCGATTGAGGAGCGGGCACCGCGGGGATTTTCCTGAGTACCCCGGGCACTGGCTTTCCCACACTCCTGGAGCTCCGCTCGGGAAGTTGGAAGAGCCGGGCGCCCAGGCTGCGGAAACTGGAGGATGGGGTGGGAGGGTGGAGAGGCGGGCTGCCGCGTGGGACCGAGGTGGGCGTTGGTAGAGGGGGCAGATTGGGACCTTAGGAGACACTGCGCGCCTTTCAGGGGGTGTCTCGGTGTGTGGCGGTCCCCCCTACCTGGCCCTGCTGGGGAGTGGGTGGGTGGGGTGGCGCCGGGAGGTGGTGGGTGTTTGGGGGAAAGGTCCTCCAATGGCTGGAAAGTGCGCAGAGGGTTCCGGGTCTGTCTGCGCCGCTACCTCGGGGTCTCAGACCTGGGGGCGAGGGACCTTGGAGGAAGCGGATTCCGAGGACCTGGATGGGTCGGGAGCCTTCCGGACTTGCCCGCGTCGTAGGAAACCGCCTCAGCGGTCCCAAGGCCCCGGCCAGGGTCTGGAGACGATCCCAGCAACTGGCGATGCACAGTGGCTAAGAATGTCGTCGGACAGACACCCAGGGTGGGGGGGGGGGGGGCGGCTGCCGCCCTCGCACCGCCGGGTGGACTGGGCGGAGTGAGCGCGGTGGTGCAAGATCTCTACCCAGAAGGGAAATCTCTCCTCGCTTCCTCCTCTCCTCGGAGTTGCAGAGGCAAGTCGCCCCAGTCGACCCACAGTTTCTGTGCCCCCTAGCTGTCAGCTGCCGTTCATTGCTGGTTGCAGTCCCGGAGGGCATTCTGGTGTGGGCGGGGCCCTGGTGCCCACTGGCTGGCAGAAGCAGTCACTACCCATCCCTACTCCGCACTGCCCTCCGAGTGTGCAGAGCAGGGAGCCCCTGCATCATTTCCAGTCACCTTCCTGGGGTAGGTGGCCCTTCTACCTGGGCACAAGTGACAAGGCCCTTGTGTGGCTTGTCTTCATTGCATTGTGGTTCCAGACGGTGGGGTTGACTAATGGAAGGTCAAGTTCAGGAAACTGTCTAACTTCTTCTCTAGACTTAGCAAGGACATTTGCAATGACCATGTTAAGTTCTATGGTGCAACCATAATGTGCAATTTACTGTTTTATTCAAATCCTTTTTGCTCAAATCCTAATTTTCTACTGGGTCTCATCCTGTTTATGAGATTATTCTTTTCATTAAATGTGTCTTTTTTTTTTTTCTGAGAGGTTTTTGCTATGGGGCTTGTGTGCTCGCCAGAAAGACAGAAAGCAAGAAATCACCCCCCCCCCAAGGGGCAATGGCCATGCTGCAATCCCTTCTCCATTCTCTCGGGATCCTGGGCACGCATGCACACATGCCTGCGTGAGTTCAAGCCACTGGGTCTGGGACACGAACCGCGGTCAACTACATGGGAGTCCAGCGACATAGCCATAACTCCAGCTGCTGGTCCCTTAAATGTGTCTTTTTAATGAGTGTCACTTGATGGGTCAGAGTTCTGAGCTCAGAAAGTCTGGCTTCAAATCTAAGTGTAGCTGTGTGACTAGACAGGTTACCTACCTCGCTGTGCCTTAGTTTTATCTTTTGAGAATTAAGGATCATAAAACTGCCAACACTCAGTAAATTAACTCAGGAGGCCCAGCCACAGTAGGCAGGCTGGCTGACATTGCTGTTCCACAGGCTGAAGTCCCATGGGAAGCCCAGGCTCATTTAATTCCTGGCCCACCCTGCATGGCGAGGGGCCTATCACCCCGACTGTTCCACAGACCAAGGCAGCAGGCCACATAACAAGGCCCTGTCTAAAACCCTGCACACCAGTAAATACATACATAATGCAGGGGAGCTCTTCCAACCAGCTGACACAGTCCAGCAGAGCTTGCTGTTGTTACTACTATTAGTGGAGACTGAATTGGCCAAGTGCACTTCACAACAGAACAAGGTAAGGAATTAAATTGCATTTTGTAGAACAGGGTCTTGCTGCGGGGACGGCAGGCATCCACTCTTATGGACAGGCCAGCTTCTGTCCCCCCGGTTCTGCTCCAGTCTCCCTGAGCTGGTGGGATTGCAGGGGCAGTGGGGCCTGGCCTTTAAGGTTGGACTGGAAATCACCCCAGGCTTCTCAGATGGTCCCATCTGAAGGAGCACAGCAGCTGGACCCCCATGCGTGCATCTGTATGCAGTAAGCAGTATACATAATGAAATCGTTTTCCATCTTCAAAAGTTAAAAAAAAAACCAAACACCTGTTTTCTGTCCATATTTAACCTTATTTATTTATTTATTTTTAGTTTCTGTTATTGGGACCACATGCTTGCCAGAAAGACAAAGACAAGCAGTGAAGGAAAGTGAGAAATCACAGCCCCCTGGGAATGGGGGTTGGCCACACCACAATCCCTTCTTGTACACTCTCTTCTCTGGGTTTTGGGCACACATACACCAGATCCTGTGTCTTTTTCTTTCTCTTTCTTTCTTTCTTTCTTTCTTTCTTTCTTTCTTTCTTTTTTTTTTTAGATTTTTTCACTATAGGGTGCAAAAACAGAGACAGAGAAAGTGACAAATCACCCCGCAGGGGGAATGGGTATGCTGCAATCCCATCTCTTCCATTTTCTTCTCAAGAAGGTGCACACACATGCACCCAGCATGAGTTTCAAGCTGCTGGGTCCAAACTCGAACCACGATTGGCCATGTGGGAGTCCAGCACCTTAACCACTATGTCACCTCCTGGGCCCTCTGTTTGTTTTCCAAGCTGTCATGCCCCAGACTCAAACTGTGCAATCAGCATGTGGGATCCAACAGCCTTAACCATCACACCACAGGCTGGCCCAGTGTTTAAATGTAAATACAGTACATTTCTATGTCATTTGGATACTTTTATTTCCACTAATTTCAACATATTTACACATAATCTTTAAACAACATTTTAAGAAAATTCTTGCTCACCTTCGAAAGAGTCACTTTGAAAATTAGATAAAGCTTTTAAAAAACACATGTTAGGCCATGGTATATACAGAAAATTCAATATCTTCATTGAAATACTGCACTGAGTCAGTTTTATCTCGAGAATCTTACTGTAGGAGCTAGAACAGCTGACTGCTCTAAGGTCACTTGTAAACATTTTAGTTAAAATACCTTTTATATTGGGACCAGCAGTTAGCGTAATGGCTATGTCGCTGGACTCCCACATAGCCGACTGTGGTTTGAATCCTGGACCCGGTGGCTTAAACTCACGCTGGGCACGTGTGCGTGCATGCCCAAGATCCCGAGAGGAGAATGGAGAAGGGATTGCGGTGTGGCCATCCCCCCTGGGGGTCATTTCTCGCTTTCTGTCTCTCTGTCTCTCTCTCTCTGTCTGGTGAGCACACGCGCCCTATAGCAAAAAAAAAAAAACCCCTTTTATATCAAACTATAGGATGATGGAAATCAGATTACTTGTTCTGTCTCTCTGTAGGTGATGAAACATTCCGAGAGATTAAGGGTCAAGCCCCCAAATTTCCAACTACTTCAGGGCAAAAAATGAGATTTGTATTAGGTCATCCGACTCGCTCTTCCATGCCACACTGATAATTTTCTGTTTACTGGGTTTTCTGAGCCTTTAACAAACAGGAAACCAGAAGACATAAAGAGAAAAATAGATAAGTGTGTGTTACCTCCATTGCCAAGAAGGACCAGGCAGGAATATCAGGGTCCTGTTGTCTTGAAGCTTTGTCATGGTCCCTCACGTAGTAAGACATGACCACGCGACCTGGCTCAGGTATGGCAGGGTCACAGATTCAAGCCAGGTGCAGAGCCAGCTTAGACTTCAAGGAAGGCCCTACTCAGTTGTATATTCTCTTACCCCCTCGTAGCAGTTTTATTTTAGAAATCATCTTTGGGCCAGTAGGTGGCATAGTGGTTAAAGTGCTAGACCCCTGTGAAGTCCACCACAGTTCAAGTCCCAGACCATGCAGCTTGAAATTCACATTGAGTGCATGTGTACGTGTGCCCAAGATCCTGGGAGGCGAATGGAGGAGAAGATTGTGGTATAGCCACCACCACCCCACCCCACCACCCCCGTGGGGGACGATTTCTTGCTTTCTATTTCACTGTCTCTCCTACAAGCGCATGTGCTCTATAGCAAAAATCTCTCTAGAAAAAAAGAAAATAAAAATAAATAATCTTTGAACTTTTTTTAAAATGTCCTTCTTGGGGAGCAGCAGTTAGCGTAATGGCTATGTCACTGGACTCCCACGTAGTCGACTGGTTCGCGTCCTGGACCCGGTGGCTTAAAACTCACTCCGGGCGCATGTGCGTGCATGCCCAAGATCCCGAGAGGAGAATGGAGGAGAAGGGATTGCGGTGTGGCCATCCTTCCTGGGGGGTGATTTCTCGCTTTCTGTTTTTCTGTCTCTCTCTGTCTGGCAAGTGCACGCTATAGCGAAAACTTCTCCAAAAAAAAAAAAATGTCCTTCTTTCTGACTTTAAAGATCCTTCCTATAAGGGACTAGCAGTTAACCTAATGGCTATGTCGCTGGACTCCCATGTAGTCGACTGTGGTTCGAGTCCCGAACCTAGTGGCTTAAATTCTCGCCAAGCACGTGTGCATGCGTGCCCAAGATCCTGAGAGGAGAATGGAGGTGAAGAGATTGCAGCGTGACCATCCTCCCTGCAGGGTGATTTCTCACTTTCTGTCTCTCTCTCTCTCTCTCTCTTTCCAACAAGTGCACGCGCCCTATAGCAAAAACCTCTCAAAAAAAAAAAAAAAGAAAGAAAAGATCTTTCCTATAAGAAAGCCATTTGGGGACTGGCCTGTATCCTAGTGATTAAGGAAGCTGGATCCCACATGGCTTACCAGAGTTTGAATCCCAACTCTGGCAGCTTCAAAAACACTGCACATATGTGCATCTGTTCCCCGAATCCGGACAGGATACAAAAATGGAGGAGAGAGGATTATGATAGACTGTGCTTCATAGGGGGTGTCCCCCCACTTCCTACCCCACTGTCTCTTGCTAGCAAATTGCACATGCCCTTTGGCAATCACAAAAAAGAAAAGAAAGCCTTTTAGGAAAGACCTTCAAAGTCACACAGAAGATTTGATTAGTTCAGATGTTGTAGGCTAACAGGAGTTAGTCTACAAAGAGAAAGACAGCTTTCTTACTTTAATGTGCTAGCATGTTCCTGGTTTCATTCCAGGCACTTCATTACTAAAATTCTATGGTTCTTTTATGTCTTTACCTATCATGGGCAGATGTGGATGGTGGCTTGAAAGTCCAGCCCTCTGTTGGCTCATGGCCTGGTGGTTCTGGTGTCTGGCTCCCTCGTGGCCAAAGATGCAGTTCGAGTTCTAGACCAACAGCTTGAAAAATAAGTCGGTGCATGTCCCAAATCCTGACAAGATGGAGAATGGCGGAGAGGGGATGGCGGCGTGACCATATCCCTGTACCTCTCTCTCTCTCTGCCTTTCTATGGTGAGCATGTGCACTCTCTGCCGAAATAAGAAATTTAAAAACAGCCCTCACGCAGTTTGGAATTCTAAGGCAGAGGCTCTCAAGTGAGTATGTGATGTTGCCAAGTTACTTAGAGGAATGCAGTGTCATCCAGGGAAGGTGCTTCTAGGAACTGCGCAGGCATCCTTGAAGAAAGAGACCATGGTTCTTTCCAGTCCGTGAACTGAATATCCTCCTGACTTCGCATCCCCGGAGACCTGCCACGCGTCCTCAGGTAGAAATACAGGGCAGGGAGTGACCTAGCATGCTCCCAAGCCAGTTCGGCAGAACTGAGTTTTGAAATCGCATGTGTCCAGTCAGGTCCTTCGATGATCATGATATGAGTCACTGTCCCGTTGGGGATGTGCAGGTCGGTTTTCAGTGTCCCCCCAGGTGACTCACAGTGGGAGCTCCTATTCACACAAGGACAGTGACAGTCAGCAACTAATCGAGTTCATCTGAGTCAGCGCTCAGCATTTAGTAGAAGAAGTGTGAGTCATTGACTACCCAGCACCTTCAGAGATGGTCCCTTAACGTCACCTGAGCAGCTCGCCCAAGAGTTTAGACAGCACGGCGTGCAGCGAGTCAGTTCATAGTACCATTGAATGGGCCGCTGTGGAGGACATTGACAGTACGGTTTGCTGGGACTGAGTATTCAAGGTCACATGACAGGATCCTGAGCTCATAGCATCGATTACATTGAGCCTGTTTGTCAAGCTGATTAGAGGCTAGCTCTTTCTTTCACACAACTTAAGTAATATATTCTATTGCCCGGTAATGTTTTATATGAATTATTTCAGCAGATACTAAAGTCAGCTGACTTTTCAAATGACAGGCGCTCAATCTCTAGTTTTCAATTTTATTCTAAATGGAAAAATCCTTTCAAGTCCTTACTATTTGGAGTTTAGGCAAAGGCAGGTCAGGCAGTTGCCCAGTAGTTTGACCTGTCGTGGGGCTGGGTTGAAAGAGGTCCTCTGCTGTCCAGCAGTGATGGATGTGGAGGGAACACCTGGCTGTCCGGGAGGCTTCCACCTGTGTCCTCAGCTCTCTTCGGGTCAAGGCGAGAACACACGCTTGTGCTACTCGGAAGGCTAGCGACACTGGGCACTTCTTCCCCTCCCCAGGCACAGATTGCTGCTGTGTTTACGCAGACAGTGGGAAGAGTTATGCCGCCTGCCCTGTACCCCACCCTTGTAAGTGCCTTTTGTGTCTCAGGGTGGGGTGATAATAAGATTTAAAGACTAGTAAGATTTTGGTTTTAAATTTTTTTTAGTTTTCTTTTTCCTCCCATAAGGTGCGTGCCAGAGAGAGACAGAGAGAGGGGGAAAGTGAGAAATCACTCCCGCCTCTGCCCGGGGGCAATAGCCACTCTCCTCTATTCTCTTGGGATTTTGAGCATGCAATGTACTCATGCCTGGTGTAATTTTCAAGCTGTCAGGTCTGGGACTTGAACTGCAGTCAATCGTGTGGGAACCCAGTGCCCTAACCACTATACCACCTGTTGACCCCAGGACTAGTAGACTTCTTATTTTATATAAAAAGTGTTGTTGATTATCAGTGGCAAAAACTTACTATTCTTGGGGTCAGTAGGTGGCATAGTGGTTAAGGTGCTGGACTCCCACATGGTCGACCCCTGGAACCAGCAGTTTGAAAATCACACTGGGTGCATGTGTATGCATGCCCAAAATCCTGAGAAGAGAATGGAGGACAAGGGATTGCAGCATGGCCAGTTCCCTTGAGTAATTTCTCATGTTTCCTCTCTGCCTCTATCTGGGAAGCAGACATGCACTATGGCAAAAAACCTAAAAAATAAAATAAATTTTAAAAATAAGTTACTATTCTTGGAACAAAGATTAAACTACTGTTCAAAAGTACATGTTTGTTTTCTCTGTTCTCCAAGAGACCCCAGGTATATAGGCTGTACCATGCATCCTTACTGTGTTCTTACAAATAATCAACTAGTGATAACCCAGAAACTATAGCTCTTGCTATACAGGAAGGTATAAATAGTTCTTTGCATCTAATGAGGACTTTATGTGAAGACTTTAATTCTTCCTAATTTATTGTAATTTCTGGAAAATTAGGTTTGGAGTGTTTAATAAATTAAAGTATTTAAAAATCTGAAACAAAGTTTCTATGCAAGTTTGCTTTGTCCCAGTGAGGAGCCATTAGGTATTTTTGTGAGATTCTGATTGTGTTCAAGTTTGTTTATGTGAGTTATAATTTATAATAAACTTAACATATCTTTAAAGTACAGATTAATAAACTTTCCATAAGTACATCCCATGGACCTGCCATCTAGGCCAGGGATTTTTAGCCTCAGCTCTATTGATATTGGGTTGAATACTTCCTTGTTAGAAGTGGGGGCTGTCTTGTTCGTCATAGAGTGTTTGGCAGCTTTCCCCGACCTCTACCCACTGGACTCCAGTATCACCCCTCCCTCAGTGTGATAGCCAAAATATCTCTAGACATCACCAGTTAGGTAGAGGTCCCCGACCCCCAGGCCATGGACTGGTACCAGTCTGTGGCCACAACAGGAGGTGAGCAGCAACTGAGCAAGTGAAGCTTCATCTGCATTTACAGCCGCTCCCCATTGCTCACAGTACTGCCTGGGCTTCATCTCCTGTCAGATCAGCAGGGGCATTCTATTGTCATAGAAGCCCCCAGATGGCACTGTCTAGTGTCAGGAAAACAATCAACAGCTCAGGGCTCCCACTAATTCTGCATTGTGGTGAGTCGTATGATTATTCATTATGTATTACAATGTGATAATAATAGAAATAAAGTGCACAATATGTAATGTGCTTGAATTATCCTGACACTATCCCCCTCACCCCACTCCTGGCCCATGGAAAAATGGTCTTCCGTGAAACTGGTCCCTGGTGCTGAATCAGTTGGACACTGCTACTTTAGGGACTGAAATCATTCATCACTGCTCTAGATCAAGACTCAGGATATTTTCAGTCCCCCTCACCCCCATAAAGCCCTATCTTTCTTCCTCCCAGGCAGCACTGCCACAGATAATCACTGCAGTTTCAGGCGTCCGCTGAGAGTCTTAGAATGTACATCCTGTAGGTAAAAAAGAACCACTGTGCTTTCAGCCTGTCTCATCACGTTGCGTCTGCTTTCGAACTTCATGTGGCATTACCTAGTACTTAACCTTGCATCTGGTCCATTAGCTCAGCATTATGTTTTTGAGATTCATCCATTGTTGTCACATGTATCATTATTCTCCAGGGCTACACAATGTCCCTTAGTATATGTACACCACAGTGCATTTATTCATTCCACTGCAAAAGGACATTTGAGTTGTTTCCATTGTGGGGACATTATAAATAATGCTAATATGGACATTCTCATTCATGTCGTTCAATGAACTTTTTATTGGGTATATTCAAAATTGCTGTGTAATAATTCATACACACACACACACACATATAATTTAGTAGATACTGTTGAACTGGTTTTATACTCCAAATCAATTTACAGTCTCACCAGTAAAGTATTTATTGCTTCATATCCTCACCAGTACTTAGTATTGCCCACCCATTTAATTTTAGTCATTCTTCACCTGTGTATTGGCATATAATTATGCTCATAATTTGTGTTTCCCTGATTACAAATGATGTTGAGTACTTTCATGTTTTGTGGCTATTTGTATATCTTTTACTGAAAACAGTCTCTGTAAGTCTTTGGCTTGTTTCTGTATTGTACCATCAGTCTTTTATTATTATCATTATCATTAATATTATTGATTAATGAGGATTCTTTATATATTGGATATAGGTTGGATATAAAAAATGTGTACATCAAGGGTTAGTGACCCAGAGGTAAAACATAATACACTATGAAGCAATCCCACATACGAGGGCTCGTGGTTTAAGTCCAGAGATCTCTCCGAATGTACCAAGCACAGAAGTGCTCAGGATCCAGGGCTGGTTGAAGGCTAGGGGTGGATCACAGCATTGAGACCTTGTTGAGGATGATGTATCTCTCTCTTTTTCTCTCTCTCTCTGTCTTTCTTTGTCTCTCTCACTCATGGAAGAGATAAATAAACTTTTTAAAAGTGAGTGTGTGTGTGTGTGTGTGTGTGTGTGTGTGTGCATGTGTTGCAAGACTCTTCTCTCAGTCTGTGGCTTACCATTTTCTTTTGACTCTCATACCATTATGTTTTTACCTCCATAGCTTTGGTTGAAAAGTCATGCTTCTTTGATGGCAAAGCATCTTTTTCCTCTGGCTGATTTTAAGTTTTTGTCCTTGTTTTTGGCTTAGCACAATGAATATAATGTGCCTGGTTGTGGTTTTCTTTCTGATTATTTTCCTTTGGCACCACTGAGTTCCTTGTATCTGTAGATTGATATCCTTCATCTGCTTTGTAAATTTTTCACTCAATTTCGCCTCAGATATTGCTTTTGTCCTGTTTCCTTTTTTTCTCTCCTGCTTCTGGGACTCAGATCATACGTGTTAGGCTTTTTCCTTTTTGTCTCATGATTCTTTTTTATCTTTAACAAGTTTATTGGTCACCATGAAACCAATGATCCAACAAACCATTTCAATGGCAGTCCAATATTCAATAAATTTCTTTATGTAGTCTTTTATTATTATTATTATTACTTATTATTATTTATACATTCAATTTCTATACATCATTTAGATTGTGAAGAGAATTTACCCAGCATGAAATACACCTCAGGCCAGTCTAGTTGAGAATACTATACACGTCATCACCAACAGGTAATAAACCATTTTTGTGTCCCACAAATTCCTTACCTCTCTGTTTTTTCTCTCAAATTTCCTTTCCTACACTCTTCCCCTCTCCAACTCTCCTTCCACTTTGTCCCCAGTATTTATAACAATTTTCAGTGCTTTTATGTCCTCCAGACTTTCATTCTCTACCATAGAGTGCAGTCACGTGCCCAGAGTGAGTTTAAGCCACTGGGTCTGGGATTCGAACCACGGTCGGCTATGTGGGAGTCCAGCGACATAGCCATTATGCCAACTGCTGGTCCCAAGAATTAATAAGTTTTAAAGTGTGCACCATTGAGTAATTTGATGAAATCTTGCTCCATTCCACCAGGATATGAATGAGCCCTTTGCCCAGCATACCTGCCCTGCATATGCTACCCACCTGCTAGTCACTTAGTAAACATCTCAATTATCAAATTTTTAAAAAATGGTATATAGGGGCCAGCAGATAGCATAATGGTTATGCCACTGGACTCCCACATTGCTGATCATAATTTGAGTCCCAGATTTGGTGCTTGAAATTCACGCTGGGCACGTGTGTGTGCATGCCAAAATCCCAAGATGAGAACAGAGGAGAAGGGATTGCGGTGTGGCTATTCCCCCAGTAGGGGGGTAGCCCCCTCACTTTTTCTCTCTGTCTCTCTCTCTCTCTATCTCTTTGGCAAGTGGACACACCTTATAGCAAAACATCTCTCTCAAAAAAAAGGTGTGTGTGTGTGTGTGTGTGTGTGTGTGTGTGTTTTAGAACTATCTGCAGTTCTAGGCATCCACTGAGAGCCTTAGAGTGTATCCTCTCTTGATAAGAGGGAACTATTGTAGTTTCTACTAACCTGTGTTTTAGTTTACTCAACATGTCTTCTGCTATGCCTAGGGGTTTTTTTTGTTTGTTTTCTTTTGTTTTTTTGTCAAACTACCTAATCAAACTACCTAGTGAGTTGTTACTGGGTGGTTTGAAAAGTCATGAGGTATTCTTTTCTGCTTATCTATGCAAAAATGCATAATGACTTTTCTGACTGACCCCATAATTTCAACACTGTTGTTTGAATTGTAGTGTGACCATCTTACAGTTTTCAATCAATTTAAACTCTTTGAGGTAATTGTTCATCTTTTCATCAATTTTGTTCATTTAATTCTTGTCTACTAAATCTAATGTTGAGATGGGGGACCTATGTTTATTGCATTCTTAAAATTGGTCCTTTTTTTCTTGTCTCTTCACATATGTAGCAATTTTTCTGTAGATAGACGTTGTGTATAAAGAGACTATAGGTTCACATATTACCTTTCACCAACAAGGACTCTCCATTGAATGGTTTTCTTCTCTGAGGATGAGGGGCTTATCACTTCAGGCCTAACAAGTACTGAAATGGGTTGAAGCTGGTCTAAGTTTTAAGATTTAGCTTGTCTCTAGTTCTTTCCTGTTCCTCAGGAATTTTCTTGTGAACTTTGTCTTGAGAGCCTAATGACTTTGTATCTCTTCTATCTTTTTTTTTTAAAGAATGATTTTATTTAACTTTATTTCTTCTTCTTATTATTATTATTTTCCAGTTTGATCAGAGAGACACACAGAGAGAGAGAGGAAGTGAGAAAGCAAACCACCAGGCCCGAGACTTGAACCGTGGTTGGCCATGGGGGAGTCCAGCGCCTTTAACCACCATGCCACTTGCTGGCCCCTCTCTTCTATCTTAAAAGAGGGGGAAGACTCAGTCTTCACTTCAGAGGTTTTTAGCTTTGTTCTTTTCCCCCACCTTTCTCATGTGGGTCCCACACTTGGAATGTGTCATGAGGAGGTCAGCATGTGTAGAGTAGGCTGTGTGATCAAAGGAGACTAATTCTTCCACCTGAGACTGGAGTCCACTCACATCCTCAGCCTATGCCCAGAGCTTGCAAAGGCCTTCATGGAAGAAAAAAGCTGGTGACAGACTGCTCACCTAGGAGAGCTCTCCCCCTCAGGAATTTTGGGTAATGTAATTACTTACACAAGTGCTCTCACATCTTTAGAATGTAATTTTAGCTATTTGTTAGGCTTTCTTGGTTGTGACATGGGAATATTCATCTTGATCTTTTGTTATTTTCCTTCAGTTAAGTTTCCTTTCCTTCTATCTTTGGATTACATTTTTATCTTTCTATGATATCATTTGCTTCCAACAAAATTTATAAAATGAATATTAAAAGCTTGCTATTTACATGTGTGAAATGTCAAATACGTCTTGCAAGTTTTAGAATATTGAAAGGAAAACTAGTATTTATAATCTTTGCAACTCCCTATGCTCCCAGTTACAGTTCTGTAATATAAAAAACATGAGCATGAACATGAACAGGGCTCCGATGTCCATTTTCCTCACTAGGTTTGTGAACTTCTGAATAGAATTTGTATAGCAGCGGCAATGATGTTCACTTTATACAGGTTGGGGATCTCTCGTCCTAAATTCTTGGGACCAGAAATGTAGACTGGGGGGCTTTTTCTTTCTATTTTTTTTTTTTTACTTCAGTGTGTGTGTGGTTTTTTAAACTTTAGAATATTTGCATATACATAGTGAGATATCATAGGGGTGGGACTCAGGTTTACACATAAAATTAATTTACATCTCATATATAATTTATATAGATAGCCTGAAGGTGATTTTACGTAGTATCTTTGTATTGCAGTATTTGACTGGAACCTGTCTCATGAGATCAGGGGTGGGATTTTCCACTTGTGGCATCATATCAATGCTCAAAAAGTTTCCAATTTTGGAGCATCTTGAATTTCAGATTTTAGGATTAGAGATACCCAATCTGTAGGAATAACTATACAACAAAGCATTCAAGAGAGTGTTTAGCAAACAGTGCCTGTTGTCACTATTCCTCTAACATTTGCCAATCATTATTTTAAGCCCCTGACTATGGATCACTTAACTTAATTTCATTTCATTGGTACTGCCAGAGAGGAGAGGAAGGAAACATCTCCTTATGGGGCGTGGTCAGGCCATCGTCCTTTTTTCTCTAGTTCTTCACAACATCAGGACTGGGGGCACACATGCCCATCCACTCGGTGTGTTTCTCAAGCTGCTGGAACTGGAACTCAGACCGCCATTGGCCGTGTATGATCCAGACAGGATCATACTATTAACCGCTATTCTCTGGACTGGCCCAGATCGTTTAATTTTAACATTTATATTTTGATATATTTCTATTTGATACAGATTGTAAAAATGTTTTACTGGGGCCAGCATGTGGCGTGGTCGTTAAGCCCCGTGGATTCCCACAGGGCTGACTGTAGTTTGAGTCCCAGACCTGGGCTTGAAAATCATGCCGGACATGTGTGCCCAAAATCTTAAGAGGAGAATGGAGGAGACTAGATTTACATTACCATCCCTACTGGGGATGATTTCTCACTTTTCCCCTCTGTATATCTCCGGAAGCGTATGTGCCCTATGGCAAAAACCTTAAAAAAAAGAAAAGGAAAAGATTTTTATCACTTGAACAAAGTCCTAAAAAAAAATTTTTTTTAATATAAAAGGCCTATACTGACAACTTAATATGTAGGAATATATTACTGAGTAAGCTTGTTAACTCATATTTGGTCAATTCTTTGTCATCGAAAGACGAACAAACAAACATACAAACCTCCCAAAACTGAAGAATACAAATAAAGTTTAGTTGCAGAGTTGCACTTGGAATAGTTGCTTTCAGTAGACTCCACATCTAACTATTTTGTATTATACCTACTAGAGCTTATTATAAATATTAGCAATGAGTATTACAAAATATATATGTGTATAAATATTTTTTTTGAGAGATTTTCACTGTAGGGCGCGTGCGCTCGCCAGACAGACAGAGAGAGACATAGAGACAGAAAGCGAGAAATCACCCCCCAGGGGGGATGGCCACGCCGCAATCCCTTCTCCTCCATTCTCCTCTCGGGATCTTGGGCACGCACGCACACGCGCCCGGCGTGAGTTTTAAGCCACCGGGTCCGGGACACGAACCGCGGTCGATTACGTGGGAGTCCAGCGACATAGCCATTACGCTAATTGCTGGTTCCCTAAATATATTTTTTAAGAGAGATTTTTGCTGTAGGGTGCATGCATACGTGAGAGACAGAGAGAAACAGAAAGTGAGAAACCACCCCTCACAGGGGGGATGGCCACACTGCAATCCCTTCTCCATTCTCTCCCCAGGATCTTGGGCATGCATGTATACATGCCTGATAAAAGTTTAAGTGACTGGGTCCAGGACTCAAACCGTGGTCAACTACGTGAGAGTCCAGCAACGTAAATTTACATTGTGCCATCTGCTGATCCCAGTATTACAAAATATTAAGAAAAGATTAAAAGTATTTTCTGCAAAAGACATCTGGTTGACCTGTGCAGAGAAGAGTGTGAAAGGGCTGTAATTTTAGCATTACTTCCATTAATTATTTAAATGTTAATATTATATTAAATTTCCTGTTACTGAGCTGCTCTTTAAGTTTTACTTTGGCATCCATTTCTTTAAAAAAAAAAAACACACACTAGGACCCACCAGGTGGTGTGGTGGCTGGGGGGCTGGATTCCCACTTGGCTGACCATGGTTCGAGCCCTGGACCTGGTGGCTTGCTTTCTTGCTCTCCCTCTGTTTTTCTCACCCTGTTCAAATTTAAAAATAATAATGACAAATAAAATTAAACAAATAATTCTAAAAACAACAACATTCAGGCCAGCAAGTGGCACAGTGGTTAAGAACTGGATTCCCACATGGCTGACTACTGTTCAAGTCCCAAGCCTGGCAGTTTGAAAATCACACCAGACTGTGTGCATGCATGCCCAAAATCACATGTGCATGCATGCCCAAAATCCCAAGAGGAGAATGGAGGAGATGGGATTCCAGCATGGCCATCCTCCCTGGGGTGCTTCCTCAATTTCCCTCTCTCTTTCTCTGGTGAATGCATGAGCCCTATGGCAAAAACCTTAAAAAAAAAAAAACAAAAACCGGGACCAGCAGTTAGTGTAGTGGCTATGTTGCTGAACTCCCATGTAGTCAACCACGATTCAAGTCCCGGACCCGGTGGTTTAAAACTCACGCCAGGTGCATGTGCGTGCGTGCCCAAGATCCCGAGAGGAGAATGAAGGAGAAGGGATTGCGGTGTAGCCATTCCCTCTGGGGGGTGATTTCTCGCTTTCTGTCTCTCTGTCTCTCTCTGTCTGTCTGGTGAGCGCACACGCCCTATAGCAAAAACCACTCCAATAAAACAAACAAACAAACAAAAAACCCAGCGCTGTCTATGAGAACAATAAGATTCCACTCTAAGTGAAAATAGTGATCCTAGAGGCAGAAAGTGCAGGACTCTCCGAGCTGGGCAAAGACCAGGCGCCACACGCAGTGCTTCACGTGTGTGTCTGCAGTGGCAGGCACAGCTCAGTCTTCAGCCTTCTGTGCGATGACAGTGGCTTCACTACTCCGCCCTCCACCTTCTGAGAAAGGCTGCACTCCTGACCATCTGCAGGCAGACCTAAGTTGAGGCAGTAAAGTTATGGAATCTAGTTATACAACAACCTGGAATCTGATCCCCACTAGAGCTAAGTTTTTGCTAAAGCAAATAAGTCACTTTGGATGACTCGTTGGGCCGTACTGGTTTTTTAGTAAAATGGAGTACTTGTTAGCTAAAACACCAGACATCAAAATCAGACCATGTCGAATCAATTTGGGTTAAAGGATGAAAGAATATTGAGAAGTATGAAAAAGGCATTATGCAAAATCTAATCAAGGGGAAAACTCACCTAGGGCATGTTAAATAAACGTCATAAACTAAACAAAGGACTTTCTTTTCCTTATCTCCTAGTGACCTATTTTTTTTTCAAGTCACAAAGATATAAAACTAGAAATACTGATCTCAATAGAGAATATACTTGTTAAAACAGAGCAAATCTGTCCTAAGAACCAGGAGAATACATGCGGATTACACACATATGTATTTTTTAATTGCTCAAGTGCATGTGCACTTGCCAGAGAGAGAGGGTTAAGGTTAGGGTTAGAGAGAGGGAGAAAGCACCCCACCCCATGGAGCATGGTCATGCTAAAATCCCTTTTCCTCTTTTTCTTCATCCTGTCAAGATTTGGGGTGCACGTGCACACATTCCTGGTGTTCTTTTCAAGCCAGCTTCAAAAACAAACGTTGTGGGAGCTGGATCTCACCGCCATCAGCCATGTGGAATCCAGTTCTCAAAGCACTGTGCTTAGCCACTGCACTGTAAGACCCTCGATTCTATTTTTTAAATTGAGACTGGTCCTCCATGAGCCTTTTTACCTATACCTTAATGTGGAAGTTGTCTTCTTGGGTCTCTAATATCTTAACTACCTTATGTTGTCTCATAAAAAGATTGTAAGTTGTTATGCTTCTCCATAGAGTTCAAAATGCATAGCTACGAAGCATTTCCAGTCTGAGATGTCTTTAATTTTGGATCTGTTTGACAGACCTAGCTGTTTGACACTTCAGGCTAAGTGGGATAGGGAACCTAAAATTCAGTAGCTATTTTGGTACAAATGATAGAAAGCCAAAACCTTGAGGAGCAGAGATTCTCTCACATACACCCTAGAAACAGCAGACGAAAACATTCAGTCCGCTCAGCCCGCAGAACTGTCTTGGGAACGCAGAGGCAGTGTGAGACAAGGTGAGGCATGGAGTCCTATTAGCCTGTTCTAATCAACAGCAGACCCAAGGGGAAGATGACTCCAGAGGCCTTCCTGATGGCCGTCCAAAAATAACCCACAGCGAGCTAATCGCGGCCCATGTACAGCTGTATCATGAGGGGCAAAGCCCTGTGGGTGGCAGGATGGGCCTTGGTTCGGAGCCTGCTGAGGGCCTGACTTTGAGATGTTAGGCACATCACGCAGCCTCTCTGTGAGTCTGAGTTTTCCTATTGGCAAAATAGGATCTCACAATTTTCTCTGAAGAATCATATCAAAAATTGAATATAGGGGCCCAGCAGGCAGCGTGGTGGTTAAGGTGCACCCATGGTGCAAGTCCTGGACCTTGCAGCTTGAAAATACACTGGGTGTGTGTGTGCTCAAAATCCTGAGAGGATAATGGAGGATGAGGGATTTTGGCATGGCCATGCACCCTGGGGGAGATTTCCCTCTTTTCTATCTCTTCCTCTGTCTCTCTGGTGAGCGCACATGCCCTATTACAAAATCCTAAAACTAAAAAAAAAACATTATGAAGAAAGCATACTAGATATTTGCACATATGGACATGGGGGAAATTGTGCATTAGTTGGCAAGAGTGGAGAAAGCAGACCCTGAGAAAGAGTTCAGACTTGTTCGAGCGCAATGAGTCGCCATCAAAGGCCACAGGAGGGAACTCATGCAGGCTGGGTTCTATCTTAAGCCAGTTAGGAAGTACTTCAGGCTTAGCGGGCTGTTGTCTGTTGCTGTTACCCAACTCCGCAGCTGTCGGTGGAAGTGTGGGAGCATAGAGGAAGGGTGGGTTCGGGGCTTCTTGGAGCAGTGCAGGACCGAGACGGGACCCCCCAGGCTAGGGAAGGGTCAGTGTGCATACCTGGCCTGTGTTCTGGAGACAGAGCCAGTTTGCTGATGGGCGAGACGCAGAATGTTGGAGATGACAGCACAGTGGATGACCGTGGGGAAGATGGGACAAGAAACGGGCTGGAGGGAAGACTGCAGTGGTTCGGAAGTCAAGGGAATGGCCTAGGCCAGAGGCAGAAATGCAGTGGTCGGACTGTTTATGCCATGTAACATCTTGTGCGTGGTAGGCTGAATTATCCCGAGATCCTGGTGGGAAATTCTTGAACACCATCAGTAAGCTGTTACTACTCAAAGTCTGCACTTCCTGTTTTCAGTTATCTGTAAACAATCCACTAGGAGTTTCCATATATATATTTTTAAGTTTATTTTATTCTCCAAAGCACATGCATTTACATGTGAGAGAGAGGTACCCTGACAAGGTCTTGTCCCCCTGAGGTCCCCTTCACCCACCCCTTTAGCCTGTCAAGATCTTAGCACATGAACACACACCCAGATTGTGTCAGGTCAGCTGGGCTGGGGACTTGAAGCCAAGGCAGTCATGTGGTGTCAACACTGCTTTCAGTGCGCTGCTGGCCATGCCACCGAGGCTGGGCAGAGTTGCTGCGTATTTATAACAAGGATAGCAAACGAAGGCACATAGGCCATATGCTGACTGCGTGTTTTTTTATGGCCTGAACACTAACAATGGTTTTTAAATTGTTTAATTGCTGTGTGGGGGGGGAATCAAAAGAAGAATCGTATTTTGTAAAACCTGACCATTTTATGAAATGCACGTACCAGTGGCCATAAGTAAAGTTGAATGCCTACGGCCTGCAAGGCTCACCTTTACCCTCTGCCCACATCTCACCTATCCCGTGAACGTAAACGTGGGCACTACTGAATTCTTACAGGAGGCCGTCTACCTGAAAGTAAACATGAACTTCAATCAGTAAACATGTTATTTTTTACAGTCTACTCTCCAAAATAACTTTTCAGGAAGAGACAGACCAACAATCTAATTACAGGCAGTCTCCTATAGGAAATAAAATCAAAGGACCCAACTTAAGGTTCCTTTGGGTATCCACTATTTCTACATGAAGCATTTTCATATGAACAGGAAAACTTAATGGCAATTAACAAGCCCCGAAAGTACTAATGAAGAAGGGCCACAGGGAAATAATATGCACAGAGGTTCTGGAGAGGGAGCGCTCAGACTCAAATTACTTACTGCTCGAAAGCTTTAACTGGGCTGCGAGCTCGCTACTTCAGATCGTTTGTAATAGAACCATCACCCCAGGGTGAAAAATTCTAATAATGGACACAAGGCAGAGGTTGAGGAGCCAGTGCTACCATTGACGAGGGAGCATGGAGAATTTTCTATGGGGAAAATAGAATTTGAAAAAAGAGAGCTAGAGGAAAATTTCGTCCAGCCAGATCTGTAAGAAGTAGAGAAAACTAGTTAGTTACTGGTGAACCCGCTTTTTTGTACATCTTCTTATCCTTCATTTACACGTACGTTAACACATTTCATAACCCATCTGCTGTGCTTGATGGAAAAGAAGTTCTTTACCAGCAAATACTCATCCAGGCCTTATGTCTGTAAGGATGGGGCCCAGCCCACACTGAATGGGTTCAGCAACTAGGCCAGTCAGAGGGGGACTTCCTGCCACACTGGGTGAGTTTCTGCTTTCACTTGCGATCAAACAAGGAGAGTTTCCTAAGAGTCCATTAGAGTTTCCAGCTAATCATTTAGAAGCCGTGTAGGAAGCGTCGTTAGAAATGTTATTCATTAGGCTGCCCTGCGGCCTAGTGGTTAGGAAGTAGATCCCACAGAGATGACTACGTGGTTCAAGTCCCAGCCCTGGTGGCTAAGAGGCTGGGTACATAATTGCACAAATTCCTGATTTGATGACAAGTGGAGGAGAGGGGATTGCGGTGTGACCATGTACATTGGGGTGCTTTCTCCCTCTTCCTCTCTCTCTGTATCTGCTGCTGTCTGGCTAGTGCATGTGCTGTCTGGCAAGTTATATAGACATATAAAATGTAAATGTTAATCATTAAAGGCAGTTTAAGTCAAATGAAT
The DNA here is from genome assembly GCF_000334495.1 of Tupaia belangeri chinensis. NCBI lineage: Eukaryota > Metazoa > Chordata > Mammalia > Scandentia > Tupaiidae > Tupaia > Tupaia belangeri. Next base: position 5,908,066 of record NW_006159504.1, on the reverse strand, counting down.
CTTACTTTTAAGAAACATAATAGAAACCAGAAGATGGCGTAGTGGTCACGTCGCTGGACTCCCACATGGCCAACCATGGTTTAAGTCCCAGACTTGGCGACTTCAGACTCTTGCTGGACACATGTGCGTGTGTGCCCAAAATCTCGAGAAGAGAATGGAGGAGAAGTGATTATGGTGGGGCCATCCCCCCGAGGGGTGATTTCTTGCTTTCTATCACTCTCTGGCTAGTGCATGCACCCTACAGGGAAAAAAAAAAAACATAATAATCTGGAGCCAACAGGTGGCTTGGTGGTTAAGGTGCTGGACTCCCACATGGTCAACTGTGGTTCAAGTCCTAGACCTGGCAACTTGCTTTCTCACTTTCCCTTTCTCTGGTTACATTTTTAAAATAATAAAAAACGGGGACTCCCATGCTGAATTATGCTTCCAGTCCTGGACCCGGTGACTTGACGCTCACACTGGGCACATGTGCGTGCATGCCCAAAATCCTGAGAGGAGAATGGAAGAGATGGGACTGTGGTGCGGCCATCTCCCCTGGGGGGTAATTTCTTACTTTCTGTCTTTCCGGCGAATGCACACACCCTATAGCAAAAATCTCCCTCAAAAAAATAATAAAATAACAACTAGAATTTAATAAAGAATTCTTAAAAAATAAAATCATACAGTAGTACACTGTACTAGCCGCAGAATAACCATAGTAACTTTGTCATATCCAACAACATTAATATTAAGTGACTGGTATTATCTAATGTCTCTCATTTTATCATAGCCTTTATTAATTTTCCCCATTCTCCAGTATCTTTTTCACGCGCGACCTTGGGGAAGAAACTGGATTCATTTCCCATGGCTTGTCCCACATCCTGGATTTGTTTGGGACTTCCTTGGGCACAAGTTTGCCTCTCTGTTCCCTAAATTCCTGAAAACTAGATGTTAGATCCAAAGGATTGAAATGGTTTAGGGTGAACATTTGTCGAGAAGACTTCCTAAGTGGCGTGTGCGCTTCTACTGCATCTCGTTGGAGGGACCAAGGCCTGCTCACGCTAAGTCGTGCTGGGACCTTACCCCTGAGAGCCTGGCCAGTCGATGCAGCTTTAGAGTGGCTGATAGGTCCAGAGTGTGTCTGGGCACAGCAGGGCCAAGGCGACGGCTGCTGCTCTTCTGACAAGGGCGTCTGCCTCCTAAGGACTTTGAGGGTTCCCACTCCAGGCCGGCCTGGAAGCTCTGCCCCCAGCAGGGCTGGAAGACCTCCTTGATACGTGCAAGGCTCAGTCCCATCCCCCTCGTACCGCCCCGCCCCAAGCTACTGCCCAGACTTGCGGATGTAAACGCCCTGGCCTGGTGGGTGAGGACGGTGATGGCAACGTTGCACTTCCCTTCTGCTCTGTCAGTCTGGGGGCTGTTCTGGGCAAGGGAATGTATCATCTTCAGAAACGCAGCCGAGTTGTTTGTTTGTTTGTTTGAGAGGTTTTTGCTATAGGGCGCATGTGCTCGCCAGAAAAAGAGAGACAGAAAGTGAGAAATCCCCCCCCCCCCGAGGGGGGATGGCCACACCGCAATCCCTTCTCCTCCATTCTCCTCTCGGGATCCTGGGCATGCACGCACACACGCCTGGCGTGAGTTTAAGCCACCAGGTCCGGTACTTGAACCGCGGTCAACTACATGGGAGTCCAGCGACATAGCCATTCCACTAACTGCTGGTCCCAGCTGAGCATTTCTGAGCTGCCCGGATCTTTGCCCTGATGTGGAGGGTGCTCCAAGGAATGTGTGTGATGTTTAGGGAGTGCGGAAGGAGCTCCATCTTTTTCCCTTTTGGAGGCTGTGTCCCTTGTATCACTTCAACATCAAAGAAGAAACTGGGGCCAGCCCACTAGCTCCCTGGTTAAGCACCGTGCAGAAGGAACTGGATTCACACAACCCACCACAGTCCGAATCCCAGCCCTGTAGCCTGAAAACTACTACACCAGGCACATGTGCATGCCCGGGATCCTGGTGAGAGGAAGAAATGGAGGAAAAAAGGATTGAGTCCTAACTAGGCCCCGCAAGAGAGTGGTTTCCGTCTCTCCATTCTCTTTCACTCTGTCTCTGTCATGTGCACCCATGTTCCCTCTGGCATAAAAACAATGAAACTGGCTTCCTTCCTTTTTTAAAAAATTCTATTTATTCCTTTCTTTCATGAGAGAGACAGAGAAAGAAGAGAGAGATACTTCCAAACGGGATCTTCATACTGCGGCCCACCTGTGACCCAGGAGACCCAACCTGGGCATGTGTCCCACGCCCAGAGTGCCGCGAAGGGCCCAGATGCAAACCCAGACCCTTCCCCCGTGGCTTCAGCTGTGTTCCCACTCCCCACTGCACAGCCCTGCCTCCTTCGCAATGCTCCAGCACTCTCATCGTAACTCCAGGCACTTGGGTAGAAGTGTGGGTTTGTGGAGGACTTAAATTCACATCAAATTTCAGTTCCCTTTCCTAGGGTTTTATTGAGGCATGCATAATACATGATACCCTGTGGGCTCTAGATTTACTTAGATTTCCAAACCAGAGCTGGAAATGAAGTGTGTCCGCGACGCTGCAGTCGGGGCTTAGGTGGCGTTACTTGCATGCATTCATTGTCTTCTCTATTAAGTAAAAGCCTGAGACGTAATTAGTTAGGCTTTATGCATTTCTGTTTCTCCAGGTGCACTGTGGGGTCCCACTCCACTACCGAGTCTAGAGGAAAACTGTAAATACCGTAATTCTCTAGACCAACCAGCATTTCAGGTGCTTTTAACAAAGAGCTCGCCTTCTGGCCCTTGCACCGACATGTCTGTAAAGCAGTGTGCTGAGGCGCTGTGTGCACGACCCGCAGGCCCGCCGTGCTTCCCACTGTGGCCTGATGCCCAGAGTATTTTCATGACACATTTTCTCTTGTTCAATTTTTTTAAAGAGATTTTTTGCTTTTCAGAGAGTCAGAGAGAGGGAAAGCGAGAAATCATCCCCCGGGAGGGGGGGAATGGCCGCGCAGCAATGCCTTCTCCTCCATTCTCAGGATCTCGGGCACTGACTCTGGCCATGTGGGAGTCCAGCGCCTTACCCCCATGTCACCTGCCGGCCCTCTTTATTATTACTGTTTTTTAGTTTTGTCATAGTGTATGTGTGCTCCCTAGGGAGGGACAGAGAGAGAGAATGAAGGAAAGTGAGAAATCATGGTGGGGGTGGGGGTGGAGGGGTGGGGGGGATGGCCGAGCGGCAATCCCTTCTCCCCCGTTGTCTGCTCAGATTTGGGGCACGCACATGCGCCCAGTGTGTTTTCCAGGTCGCCACATCTGGCACCATGCAGTCACCCACGTGGGATTCAACACCTTCACCACCACGCCCACTGACCGGCCCAGCCCACTCTTCACATATGCTGTGGAGGTGTCTGTGCAACAGTGGAAGCATGGCGGTCCGGGCTGCCCCAGAGCCGGAGCCGCCCTCTGGCCAGGAGCAGGCTGTGCGTGCTCACGTCTGTCACCGTCCCAGCCACCAGCTCGCCACATCTCGTTCTCACTGCCTGATGTCGTCTTTGGGAATTTTTCTTTCCTTTCCTGATGTGTCTCAGCTTGAAGCCACAAAATCCTTGTGTTATGGAACAGAAGGAGGAAGACTCGGCCAGCAGCAGGCAGATGCTTTACGTGAGATCCCCGAGTTGGTGACAGAACTGAACTCCGGTCCTGCGTTCCAGGCCACCTGCTGCCTTTAAAGTTAACGAAAATACCAGAGTTCTAAACCGCTTGGTGGACAGAGTTGACAGACCCGTATGG
>NW_006159504.1:5894288-5904247 GCF_000334495.1 Tupaia belangeri chinensis | reverse complement strand
GGTGTGTACCCCATAACCCGCATTAGAATGTGCTCCTCACCTCAGGAAGCCTGGTCCCCCAGAGCCATCGCCGCCAAGTCCCGCCTCCCGCAGCCCCTGGCAACCACCGAGCTACTTTCTGTTTCTATGGATTTGCCTATTTCGGGCCTTCTGTTTCTATGGATTCACACAACATGTGGCCTTTCCCTCCAACTTCTCTTACTCTGGTGGCTGCGGCTGCGCCTGGTCCTTAGCGGGATGGCTGCAGCCCTGCCGGTCGCGGGTAACGCAGCGTTTAAAAGAAGGGCGGGGACCAGCAGGTAGTGCAATGGGTAAGAAAGTGTGGTAGGGCCATTCAATGGAATATTATTCAGCCCTAAAAAGGAATAACGTCCTGAGACCAGCAGTTGGAGTAATGGCTATATTGCTGGACTCCCACGTAGTCGACCGTGTTTCGAGTCCCGGATCCGGTGGCTTAAACTCACCCCGGGTGTATGTGCATACATGCCCAAGATTCCAAGAGGAGATTGGAGGAGAAGGGATTGCGGTGTGGCCAATCCCCCTGGGGGGTGATTTCTCGCTTTCTGTCTCTCTGTCTCTCTCTGTCTGTCTGGCAGCACACGCGTCCTATAGCAGAAACCTCTAAAAAAAAAAGAAGGGCGACTTGGCCATCATCTTCTCCCCCCCTCCCCCCCACCCCCGTTACAGAGGAGCAAGCCAAGGCCTGGGGAGGTGGGGGCAGTGGCCTCCCTGCTGAGTTCACGAGGTCCGACAGTGGACGTGTGAAGACGCTTAACCCACCAGCGGTCTCCCATGCGGCCCCGTGTGTGGAGCACGCTGCTCGGTGCACGGCAGGTTCTCGCCCCTCTTCCCCGGCTCCCCCACCCCTAGCGGAGCCTGCCCGCGTTTGCGGCACTTGCACACAGCCAGGGGCCTTCGGGTTACTTCTAGATTTGTGAATGGCCGAGGTGCTAATGTCTGAGTGGGGTCTGCTCACCGTTGATGCATAGGGACAGGGTCAACTTGTTGATGATCTTAGCGCCATATGCAGGCCTTCCGTAATACCGGCTCTTCCCGTACTTTCCAGATTACTGAAGAAAGGCAGCGATGATGTTGCGCGGGGGAGCACTTGTTTTCAGAAACCTTTCTCCTACATTCGGTTTCTCACTAACACTTTCAACCAAAAGAGGCTGATAATACAATATTACGGGAGCTCACACATGAGGTCGTCAGAGAGTCCAAGAGGAGCCAGGTGGCAGTGCAGTGGTGACACTTTGCTCTGCCAAGGAAGGTTCTGGGTTTATATCCTGCAACTACCCTCAACACGGCAGGAACTTGTGTGCCCACGATCCCGGCCGGCTGAGGTCAGGTGTGGATCATCGGGTTAAGACCCCGCTAGGGTGGCCAGTTCCGTGCACAGCCATAACGCACTGCTCACGTGTGGCAACCGTGGGTCGAAGCACCAGCCTGTTTGGCCTGGAACACTCTGGGCACCTGCATGAGTGCCCAAGAGCCCGTGGGCCAGAGGGCTGGAGGAAGGGGAGCATGGCTGAGCAGACCCTGTGGGGGGCACCTTTCATTCTCATGTGCCCACATACACACTCTGTCATGGATAAAGGAAGAAAAACACCCTGTTGGGTGTTCTCTCTATATATTTATCAGAATTAAAAAATAAATAAACCTGGGCCAACCAGTGGTTAAGAAAGCTGGACCCCACATGGCTGACCACGCTTTGAACACTAGACTTGGAAGCTTAAAATGTGTACCAGGCGCATGCCCCAGATCCTGACAGGACAGAGAAATGAGGACGGTGGCATGTGCCTCCCTGGGGTGCTTCCTCTCTCTGGTGATTGTACACACTATCTGGTATTTTTTTAAAAAAAGGTTTATTGAAAAATGTATGCTAGGAAAAACAGGGGCTAGCAGCTGGCATAATGGCTATGTCACTGGACTCCCACGTAGTCAACCACAGTTCACGTTCCGGACCCGGTGGCTTAAAACTCACACCGGGTGCATGTGCGTGTGTGCCCAAGATCCCGAGAGGAGAATGGAGGAGAAGGGATTGTGGCATGGCCATCCTCTCACTTTCTGTCTCTCTGTCTCTCTCTGTCTTTCTGGCAAGCGCACGCACCCTACAGCAAAAAACCTCTAAAAAAAGAAAAAGAAAAGAAAATGTCCACTATGAAAAACTAGGCACGAGTTCATTTTTTTTTGTTTTGCACTAAAATATATTTGTACTGTGTTGTTGAGAAAGTCATGGCTTACTTTTCTGTTTTTCTGTGACCTCGCCGACAGCCCAGTCCCTTCTTTTAGAAGCCTCGCCCCTGTCTGTAGGCCTGCCTCCACATCATCAGTGTCTCTTTGGAGGACCCGTGCTCAGAGCCGCCTGGGGCCCCCGTCCGTCACAGAGCCTGCCCTCACTGAGCTCCAGCACCTGTAATGAGCGGCACAGCGTCCGTCCGATTCAGGTCCTCGTCCCTGCTGGCTGTCACGGTGTGCATTTCACCAAGGCATAGACCTTGGAGGCTGCCTGGCTCACCCCGTGGCCCAGTGCTGCGGTGCTGACTGCTGTAAGTGGCACTCTACAGACATTTGTGACCAGTGTCACAGGAACACCCCTAAAGGCAAACAGGTGTCTTTTTTTATAATTTGCTGGAGGGCGTATGCACTCAAGGAGAGAGGCAGAGGGATCAAGGAAGCACCTTCCCGTGGGACATGGTCAGGCCACAGTCCCTTCACTCTTGATATTTTGGGCATACATGCACATGCACCTGGTGTAGTTTTAGACCAGCGTTCCGGGCCTCGAACTGCAGGGTTGGCCATGTGGGATCCAGTCACCCTAAATGCAAGGTCATAGGCTGGCCCAACAAATGCCTCTTTTTTTTTTTTTTTTTTTTTTTTAGTTTTTTGCTGTAGGGTACTTGTGGTTGCGAGAGAGGGGGCGGAGAGTGAGAAATCACCCTGTGGGGGGACGGCCACACCACAATCCCCTGTCTTCCATTCTCCTTTTGGAATTTTGAGGTACACACATGTACCTGGTCTGTTTTTCAAGCCTCTGGGTCTGGGACTCAAACCATGGAGTCAGCCATGTGTGATCCAGATACCTTAGCCCCTATGCCACCTATTGGCCTCCAGTGTCATATTTTAAAGCTTTTTACCCTAGATTTATAACCAGGGTCATCACCTGCTTCCAAATCATCAGCATTTGAAAAAACTGAAACGAAGTAGCCAAGAAGGATGTAAGGCCCGATCTCCACCATCTCTCCCAGGGCTCTGGGGACCAGACCCCAGGGTGCTGGAGGGTGCGGAAGTCCTTGCAAGGCCATGCTTCTGCTTATTTGGACTCCAGATTTAAGCAAAGACTTCTGCAGGATCTCTGCACGAAACAGATGGTGTCTCATCACTATCATCCTTTTTTTTAATTAATTCTTAAAATTATTTATTTAGCTTTATTTATTCATATATTTTTAAATTTGATCAGAGGGGGACAGAGTGAGAGAGAGAGGAAAAGTGAGAAAGCAAACTGCCAGATCCAGGACTCGAACCACAGTCGGCCATGTGGGAGTCCAGCACCCTTAACCACCATGACACCTGCCGGCCCCACTCACTGTCATCCTTTTTTAAAAACGTCCTCTTCCATCATGCTTCCCGGGGTCAGACATTGAAAGGACAAGGTACACAAGTAGTAAGAGCAAAGTCAGGGAAGGACGTGCCACTCTGAGAAAGGAAGAAGCACGTGACTGCAGCTGGGTGTGGGCCCTGTCGGGGCTGGAAGCCTCTCCCAGCCCAGCTTGTTCCGCTGCCTCGTCTTGCTGCCTCGTCTTCCTCACGGGGCTCACGGAAGTCACATGACCTGGCAGGCTCCGGATCATTGTTCCACCTCTGCCTCACCCTGCTGCCATTACCTTGTCTCCGCTCGCCCGCCCTGTTCTCGTTTAGCTTTCTGTACAATTAGCACATAAGGCGGCCAGGCAGTGAAGTGGCGGTGAACCGCGATGCTCTGCAAGGCTGACCCACGTGGACGGTTCTGGCGTCACTTCCACAGGCCTCCCTGAGTGCTGGCGCACACGTGCTCTGCTGTCGGGCTGCCTGGGGAGGGCGGTGGGGTAAGTACCCTGCTGGGAGTGCTGCTGTCTCTCTTCCTCGCTCCCTGCCTCTCTTGCTCATGGGAGAAATAAACACAAAATTTAAAGATAACAAAATGATAACGTTCCCATACAGAAGTGCACATGTGGGAACCAGCAGGTGGTGCCGTGGTTACAGCGCTGGACTCTCACATGGCTGACTGCAGTTTGAGTCCCAGGCCTGGTGGCCTGAAAATCGTGCCGGACACATGTATATCCATGCCCAAAATCCCAGGAGGAGAATGAAAGAGAAGCAACTGAGATGTGGCCATTGCTGGGGGTGGGGGTGGTAAGTTCTCCACTTTCTCTCTCACTGTCTCTCCTCTGTCTCTCTCTAGCAAGCACATACACTCTATGGCAAAAATGTTAAAAAAACAAAAAGTAAAACAGAAGTGCACATATTGGTACATTTTTACTGAACATATTCACATAGCCAGCACCCAAATCACGCAGTGGCACATTCCAGGCACCCCCAAAGCCCCCTCCCCAAGGTAAGCACTGCCTCCCAGCAGCACAGAACAGTTTCTGCCCGGCTTTCTGGTTTCTTCAGATAGAATCCTGCAGCATTTGCTCTCATGTGTGCGGCTTCCTTCCCTCCACACTGTTGGTGACACTCACCCACGTGTTGAGGTCGTCCTGGGTCATCATCCTCATTGTTGAATAAACCCCACTGAAAGGATATAGCACACATGCTTATCCATCCTGCTATGGAAGGACATGGAGTAGCTTCAGGCCGTCCAGGGTCATCCCAGTGCATGCTTTTGGGGCGACTTTCCTGAGGATCATATTCCAAGGACTGGAAGTGGCTGTGTCAGGGTGTGCACAGCATCTGCTGTAGCGCTCTGGGACTGTTCCACAGTGGCTGTGCCAGCTTGCACGCCCACCAGCAGTGAGGAGAGTTCCGGTTGCTCCTTACCCCTGCCATCACGCAAGTTTTATTATTTTAGCTGTTCTATGTGTGAGGCGGGGTGTCTGTATGCATGCTATTCCCTGCTGTATCTGCACCAGAGCATTGCACTGGCTGTTAGGTCACGTGCACTGCTGTGTCTGAAGGAGGGATAGGCTTTTTTTTTGGAGAGGTTTTTGCTATAGGGTGCATGTGCTCGCCAGACAGACAGACAGAGAGACAGAAAGCGAGAAATCACCCCCCGGGGGGATGGCCACACCACAATCCCTTCTCTTCCATTCTCTTCTCAGGATCTTGAGCCCGGCACACATGCCCGGCGTGAGTTTTAAGCCACTGGGTCTGGGACGTGAACCGCGGTCGACTACGTGGGAGTCCAGTGACATAGCCATTACGCTAACTGCTGGTCCCGAGGGCTAAGCTTTTAAGTAGGTGAACAAAGTGACTGAGTTTTATACTTTTGACAGGAATCATGTGGATTGGTTTGTGCATTGGCAGTGAATTTATTTCCTCCTAATCTAAATAGTCAGGTTAATTTATTAAGCAGACGTGTTGTCAGTATTCACAGATATATGCACGCATGTTTGTTTATTAGGTCGTCGGGAAAGTCGTGATGCATTTTTCTATGCAAAATTGTGTCGTGACTTTCCCAGCAACCCACTGGATACATATATATGTACCTTTTTAAATATCCCTTTTGCTTGACACTGATGTATACTGTTTCAAGGGCCTATGGAATACTAGGCACTGATCCACCATCATGAAGACAGCAAGGCATCCGTGTTTCGGGGGCTTTTGTTTGTTTGTTCTTAATTTGCTCTAGGGCACATTCGCTCACTGAAGAGAGACAGAAAGGAAGTGAGAGCTCGCCCCCCAGGTGTGATGGCCATGCCACCATCCCCTCTCCTCCATTCCTCTATCAGGATTTCAGGCCTGCGTGTATACAAACCTGGCATAGTTCAAGCCAGTGGGTCTGAAATGTGAACCTCACCGTTGGCCATGTGGGATCCAGACACCACCAGCTGCTCACCAATGTGTTGTTTTGTTTTAGTTTTTGCTATAGGGCACCACACATACCAGACAGACAGAGAAAGAGAGAGAGAAAGTGAACAACCACTCCCTAGGGGGGGAATCCCTTCTCCTGCGTTCTTCTGTCAGGATTTTGGGTATGCATGCTCACATTGCCTGGTGTGTTTTCAAGCCACCAAGTCCAGGACTTGAACAGCTCAGTTGACCATGTGAGACCACGCCCACCGATGTTTTAATATAGATTTCTTTTTAAAATGTTAGATAGGGTGAAAAAAATAATGAGATTTCCACCAGTTGCCAAGGAGAAGCAATAGCAGTTTAGAAAGCTGTGTGAAATTTGACTAATCCAGAATGCTCATGACATAGCCCCAGATTTAGTTTAATCCTACCCTGGCTGCGTCTGCGCCAGCCGGCTGCTGCCCCGGCAGTTAGTCCCTGAGTGGCAGCACACAGCAAGCGCCAGAGGGAAAACTGTATTCCTGGCCAGGTTCTGCCCTTGACCTTGAGCAGCTCGCCGAGCCCGATGACCTAGGGTAGACGGCCCAGCCATCCTCATTCTCCTTTCCCCGGGTCAGGCCTAAGCTGAGGAGCATCGGGTAGCCTGTCCTGTCCCATCGCCACACCCTCTCAGCTCTCGGCAGTGAGGGTGTTTTCCAGGAAAGACCACATTCACAAACCAACTCCTTCCCAGCAGGCTTCACCACTAAATTCTGCCTTAAAACGAGGAGCTGGACTGGCCCGGACGCACAGGGGTTAAGTGCAATGGCATAGGGAACTGGGTCCCACATGGCCGACCTTGGTTCAAGTCCTGGCCTGGAGGCTTGAGAAACATTCTTAGTGGCTGTGGTTGTGGGCCCCAAATCTGATGGGATGGAGAAATGGAGGAAGGGGGATTTCAGTATGGCCATGCCCCGTTGGGGCTGCTTTATTTTCTCTCTCTCTCTGGTGAGTGCATGTGCCCTTTAGCAACACTTTAAAAAGGCAGGAGAAGGAGCTAAACAAAGACCACAGAGCCAGAAAGGCCAGCAGCATGGTACCCTTGGTCTAGTTACCCGAGGCAATGACGGAGGCAGAGTGACTTGTGGAGTCTTCTGTCACTTCCTGAGTCCAGACCTCACTGGGGCCAGGGCCATGGAGAAAGACCGAGGTAGGGAGGAAGGCCATGCAGAAGACCGCCTTTGCTTCTGCCAGGAGTTGGAACTGGGGTTGTTGAGGATGATGAGCATTTGAGAGCGACTAGGCGCTCCTAACGCTGGCTGCTCGCCAGGAGAGAGGAAGCCAAAGCAAGGGCAGGCTTGTCCAGGGGGGTGATAGGTTCAATTGCAGGCGGATCTGTTGCCCAGTGTTTCCCTATGATCAGCCCTGACTGCTCAGAAAGTCCCGGGAGAGAGCCTGATCCTGATCCTTGCTGGGAGAAGCTCAGGAGCTGCCCAAGTTCTCAGACTATTAATGGCCGCCTGACACATTCTTTAGCATTTGAAGAGTCCTCAGAGAAGCCCCACACAGATTTTAATCAGTGTTGAAGACTCAGCGGTGCCCCCAGGCTAGGCTTTCACAGAAACTGCAACTTGTCCACACCCCCCTGGAAAAGTTCCCAGAGCTTTCTGGGATCAAGATTTCAGTCCGTGCCTCTGAGTATCTCCTCCACTGTTGGTTGGTATTAAGAAAGAACAAGTGAAAACATGCATGCTTTATTAATTTCCTTCAAATCATAATCTCTGACTATTTTTAACACTTCTCCACAGGCGATGGGAAAAGTTGAGTTGTACAGTATGTTCACTGAGAAGCAGCAGAGGGGGGAAAGACACCACTATGACAGTCTTAAAACCTCCAGTGGCTTACAAATTTGGCAACAGCTATATAAACAAAAGTGTGAGGATTTCTATTATAAGTCACTGGAACACAGATGGTAACATGCTTAAGTCTTTTTTTTTTTTTTCTTAAGGAAGAGGACATGTGGAAGCACCCATCTGGAAGTAATTGTAATTCAGAAGTCTTTTGTTACTATTAAGCTTTCAGTTGACTTCCCCTGCTGGAACAATGAACCAGCTTTTTCTTAGAAGACGTAGACAATAAAACCAAACTATTCACACAGTAAAACCGAAAGGCAGAAATTCTGGAAACTCGTCATTTTGCACAGAGGCAGCGTTTAGAACTCCCCTGGAAACCCACCGGCCCCTAAGCAGCGTGAGCCTCCCGGGTGACTCGTAGGGGGACGCAGCCTTGCTCTGCTTTGGGTTTATTGTGCTCAAGTCCGTAGGAGCAATTCCAGCTCTCCCTTGGTATTGCGCGAGTTGGCGGGAGAAGGACACGTCCCTGGTGATGACAGTAGCGCAGGGTAACGTCCAGCATTCTCATAAGTGTGACACCACACCATTCCGGCACCCTACTAAGCATAATAGTGGCAGCACCGCCGACTGGGATTCAGCTAATTTCCCGGCAGCTGATAATCACAGGTGGCAGCTTGGTGACCCAGGGCCTGTTTGTGACTTAATTAGCATCAGGTGACTTGTGTCATGCTTCAGTGTGTGAGTCAAAGAAAGGTGTGTTCAGAGCAGGCGGTTATCCAGGGAGAGCAGGCGTGCACGTGGGCCCTGCCAGCTCCCATGGATCCGTCTGTTTGTTTGTTTGTTTTTCCTCACCTCGTTGTGTAGGTTTTTGAATGAGAGAATGAGCAGCCAAGAAAAGGACTTTGTGTGGCCTCAGCAGTCTTGCAGCTAGATGTCTTCAGAGATGTTCCTGAGTTCTAGAGTCCCGGTGCTCTCCATCAGAGTTGGACCTCCCTCCCACACTGGAGGTCGCCCGTCCCGGCCAGTTAGCTTCTCCTATCCTTTCTCCTCCCTTTCGATTTCTCCCAATTCTGTCAGATAGAGGAGGCCTGGGCTGGGAGGGACCAGCTTCCTGCTCCTCCAGCCACAGGGGAGCACCCAATATTAAAACCAAGTGTCTACAGAGGAACTGCCAGAGAGTCACACCCAACCCTCTGCCACTTGGCTGTTGAGAGCCCCTGGAGGTGCAGCCGCTGTTACCCGTGGTGTCAGAAACACCTTGCAGACAGGAAGAACAAGAGGAGGGTAACATTAGGAGCGATTAGAACACATTATGCTGGGCACAGCGGGTGGCATAGTGGTAGAGGCACTGGACACTCCCATACGGCTGACCGTGGTTCAAGTCCTGGACCTGGTGGCTTGATTTTTCACTTTCCCACTTTCTCTCTGTCTCTCTCTCTCTGGTCAGATTAAAATAAATGAATGAATAAATAAAATTAAATAAATAATTCTTTAAAAATAAAAAGAACAGGGACCAGCAGTTAGCGTAATGGCTATGTCGCTGGACTCCCACGTAGTCGACCGGTTCACATCCTGGACCTGGTGGCTTAAAACTCACGTCAGGCGTGTGTGCGTGCATGCTCAAAATCCCAAGAGGAGAATGGAGGAGAAGGGATTGCAGCGTGGCCATTCCCCCCTGGGGGGTGATTTCTCGCTTTCTGTCTCTCTCTGTCTGTCTGGCAGGTGCACGTGCCCTATAGCAAAAACCTCTCTAAAAAATAAGAACTAAAAAGAACACATTGTGCAAAATACTCACCTATAGGGCAGAGAAAGAGGCGGGGCTAAGTCCACTGTGCAGAGAATTTCTTGCAACAGTGCTGAGCTTTTCACGCACCTCCTCACGGCAGTCCATGGGAGCCCCAAAGGCAGCGAAACTGAAGTGGCTGGGGCTCAAGGGAAGGGAGCTTCGTCCCTAATATGGATCAACAACAGAGGCCTCCTCATTCAGCGGGCTTGGGAACACACTGGGAGTGTCTGTAGGCACACCTGAGGAAATATGGTAGGGTCGATATGGTCGCGGTGGAGTGTGAGGCTCTCATTCAAAACGTGCCGGGGGGGACCAGCAGTTGGCGTAGTGGCTATGTCCCTGAACTC
>NW_006159504.1:5887452-5894249 GCF_000334495.1 Tupaia belangeri chinensis | reverse complement strand
CTCCAGGCGCATGTGCATGTGTGCCCAAGATCCCGAGAGGAGAATGGAGGAGAAGGGACTGCAGCATGGCCATCCTCCCTGGGGGTGATTTCTCGCTTTCTGTCTCTTCTGTCTTTCTGGTGAGCGAACGCGCCCTATAGCAAAAACCTCTCCAACAAACAAACAAACATTCCTTGGGAAGATGGTGCCCAGGCCATGGTACGAGCGTAAAATGCATAGTTCTAAGGCCGACCGGGTGGGAAAGTTCCAGAGTCACACCCAGAGAACCCCTGAGTACACTGGGCACCTGCCTGCCCATGAAATGGGGCTGGCTGAAGCTGGGGCGGATTACAGCATCAGGACCCTGTTAGGGGTGCTTGATTGCTCTGTCTCACCCATGGCAGAGATCAATAAATAACCTTTTTTTTTTTCTTTTTCAGAGATAATTTTGCCAAAGGGTGCATGTCCTCGCTAGAGAGACAGAGAAAGAGAAACTGAGAAATCAGTCCCCAGGAGGTGGCCATGCTGCAGCCCCTTCTCCATTCTTCCCTTGGGATTTTAGGCATGCACATGCACTGGGCATGATATTCCAGCCGCCAGACCCGGGACTCGAATTACAGCTGGCCATGCGGGAGTCCAGCGCCTTAACCATTATGCCACCTGCTGGCCCCTAAATAGACATTTTATGGAAAAATGGAATTAAAGTATGAATTTATTTTAATGCAAAAAATTTGAAATACAGTGCGCAGTTCGTTCATAATATACATTTTTCATAACCTTTTTGAAGATACCTCACATAGGGGAGGACAAGTCTGACATCCGTGACTTAGGACAGAGATCCCTCCAGCTGGTAGTCAGTCTAGTTTAGTTGGTATATTGGGAATTAATAGAGTTATGAAATACTCAGAGATAGTTCTCTGTCTTCATCTCCCACCCCATTTCAACATTCCTAGTAACTTCTTCAGTGTGAAAACAGAAAAGGGGCCGAATCTGACATCAGCTAAGTGTAACTACAAGGAAAATCAGGTGCGGATGACTGAGTTGATTGGCAGGTGGGTGGGCTGGAGCGCTGTCTTCCCACCGTGCCCATTCTCCGCAGATAAGTCAGCCACCTAGCAGTCACTCGCGTTTACGTATCACATTTCTGCTGGAACATTTGATGTGTTCTATGTCTTGACAGCCTTCAGGTATCTAGTTAGATTTAAAGAATCTTGCTCAAATATTTAAAGAATAAGAGAGACAGACACCATTGGTGGTGGCGTGAGTACATAATGGTTGCACTGGCGGGGAGGAGGGGGGGCAGGCTGTTAGATACTTACATCTGACGACCTTTAGGCTCCCAGAAAGTGAACAGCAAGTTCATGCTTTGCATTCTAGACCTAGGTTGGAAACAAGGAGCCAAAAGATGTACCTGGGATACAGACTGAGTGTAAAAGTAATTATCTAGCCATATTGTCATGCCCATCCCACACTACAGGAGAGAATGAATCAAGTCAGGGGTCATTGCATGCATTAAAATTAAGATGTGGGGGCAAGCCTGTGGCGTGGTGGTTAAGGCAGCTGCATCCCACATGGCCAGCTGTGTCGTTCAAGTCCCAGACCTTATAGCATGAGAAATACACTGGGCGTGTGTGAATACATGCCCGGAGTGCAAAGAAAGGGGAGAGAGGGAGGAGAAGAGGCTGCAGTGTGAACAGCTCCCATGGGGCAGGGGGGTTGTGCATTCTCTCTCTCTCTCTTTCTGAGTGTGTGGTGACCACATGCACTCTCTAGCAAAATTTAAAAACAAAATTAGGAAGTGGGTGAACCCTAAAAAGCCATTTTTAGTTTTTCTCATCCAGAGGAATCCAAAGGCTAATAGTCCAAAACTTATTAGAGGTAATCTAAAGATGATCATGGAATAGCTGAAATCCTAGGGGCCACCTAAAACTACGACCATCAAAACGCAAACGCCCGAGAGCGAAGGCGAAACCTCATCCTGGCCTGGCCAGCCCATTACCTGTGGACTTCCCGGCGCCGTGTCAAACCCGGGCTGCGGAGAGTGAGCCCTGCATCCACCTTGGGCCTTCTCTGGGACCTGTTGCCCTACATCTAGGACATGGAGCTTTAAAGAATTGTTGCCAGGGGGAACCAGCAGTTAGTGTAATGGCTATGTCGCTGGACTCCCACGTAGGTGACCGCGGTTCACGTCCCGGACCCAGTGGCTTAAAACTCGCGCCGGGCGCGTGTGCGTGCGTGCCCAAGATCCTGAGGGGAGAATGGAGGAGAAGGGATTGCGGCGTGGCCATCCTCCCTGGGGGGATGATTTCTCGCTTTCTGTCTCTATGTCTCTCTCTGTCTGGTGAGCACACGCGCCCTATAGTGAAAATTTCTCAAAAAAAAAAAAAGAATTGTTGCCAGGGGGCATGTGCGATTGCTGAAGAGGGACAAAGAAAAAGCAGGGTGGTGAGAAAGCTCTCCCCATGGGCATGTTTATGCTGCAATCCTTTCCTCTCCATTTCTCCGTCCTCCTTGGACTTTGGGCACATGCACACGCACTTGTTTTCCAAGCCAGCAGGTCTGGGGCTCCAACTGTGCAGTCAGCTATGTGGGACTCAGCCACCCTAAACACCCCGACATGGGCTGACCCAAGATTTTCTTCTTCTTTTTTATTTTTAAGGTATTTTTCCGTAGAGCATGTGTGCTCAGGGAGAGAGAGACAGAGACAGAGACAGAGAGACAGAAAGAGGGAAAATGAGAAATCACTCCCAGGGAAAATGGGCTGCTGCAATCCCTCTCCCTCCGTTCTCCTTTCAGAATTTTAGGCACGCAGGCACATGCACCTGGTGTGAGTTTCAGGCCATTGGGTTCAGGACTTGAACTGTGGTTGGCCATGTGGGAGTCCAGTACCTAACCACCATGCTACCTGCTGGACCCATACCCAGGATTTAATATCTATGTTGTATTTTAACTACAACACAGTGAGATGTCTCACTGTAGGGTTGTGGAGGTTTTTTTTAGAATTATTTATTTAATTTATTATTTTTTTTATTTACTTTTTTTTTTTTTTAATTTGCTACAAGGCATGTATGCTCACCAGAGAGAGACAGAGTGAGTGAGAATGAGAGGAAACATGAAAAAACAGTCTACCAAAACCAGAACCCGGACTGGGATTGGCCATGTGGGAGTCAGCGCCCTAACCACCATGCCACCTCCTGACTCAGGGGTGTTTTGTTTTGTTTTGTTTTAAGTTTATTTATTTCTTCTGAGAGGGAGGAGTGAAAGACATGCCTCAATTTACCCCCTGCCCCTCCCAACCCAGCCATCCCGGGTGGCAGGCAGGTGCGCCTGCTCAGCTGCAGGAAGGCCTCCAGTGAGCTGGAACATCCCCACGTGACTTCAGTATCCTGGAGGTCAGGGGACTGCCCCACAGCTGTGGCCGCCTCCACCTCCAGGACTTTAAACAGCTCTTTCACACTGTTGGCGTTAAATAAAAGGAAGACAATAAAGAGACCAATAATAAAATTAAAGGTAGGAAACGTCTCCTTGGGGACAAATCAAATGGCCTTTTGCCAGGCCTCACCACCATTTCTAAGAGAAGTTTGGAACTCCTGCCTCTGGCGCCTTTGCAGGTAGGGGAGTGGTGTCACACTGACCCTGCAATATCGACGTGTCGGGCCAGAGAACGCCCGCGGAGGAGTCCATCCTGCAGATGAGCGCCGGTTCCAGGAGCTCCCGGAGGCCCGTGGTAACGTCGCAGCCACCGGATGCCATTGGCAGTGCTCGCTGGGAAGCGGCTGGCGATACCCGCACACCAGAGCCACCGAGAACGGTGTGTGTGTAAAGAGAGAAAAGAAAGGAGGGCCGGCCCCGTGGCCTGGTGGTTAAGGGAACAGGATCCCACCTGGCTGGCCATGTGACTGACCACGTGGCTCGAATCCCAGCCCCAGCAGTCTGAAAAACACACCAGGCACATGTGCATGTGTGCCAAAATCCTGACCGGATGGAGAGGGACAGAGGATTGTGGCTGGGACCACACCCCGTTGAAGGGTGCTTTCTCCCTCTCCCTCTTTCTCTGCCTTTCTCTGTCTCTCTGGAGAGCACCCATGCTCTCTGGCAAAGGAGAATGAAAAGACAGCATGTTAGGAGACAGGGCGATGGGGGATTGTGTGTTGTTAGAGATGTCCTACAGCGTTAACAGCAAGACAAAGAAAGCGAGGCGTGCACAGCCACGGCAGGTGTGGAAGGCAGTCACGGGAGTAAACAGCAGGTCGAGAAGGAGATGCAGGAAGATCAGACGTGTCAGCTGGCTGACAGAGCGACTAACATCACACTTCCAAACAGCGTCCACACAGAAACCCGCTCCTGTTCGGATGCATAATGAAAGAAGGGCGGCATTCAACACTGTGTGTGTGTGTGTGTGTACTCCTAATTGTGTAAACAATCGCTTGTTTATATTATTTAATTTTGTTATTACTATGTTAACTTGACCAGGGAAAGTGAGAAAGCAAGTTGCGAGGTCCAGGACTTGAACAGTGTTTGGCCATGTGGGGGTCCAGCACCTTAACACCACGCCACCTACTGGCCTCGAAACAACCACTTTTTATAAACAAAGGGAGAAATGCAAAAAGCAAAATAAAAATACTGGGATGACAGAAACATGGCATGTTATTCTTTTTGTTTATTCATTTTAGTTTTTTGCTATAGGGTGTGTGCACTGGCCAGAGAGAGAGTGAGAAATCACTGCCCCTCCAGAGGGGGATGGGCACGCTGCAGTCCCTTCTCTAGTCTCCTCTCCAGGTTTGGGGCACACGTGCACATCGCAAACGTGTGCCCAGAGTGATTTTCAAGTCCCGGACGTAAGCCATATTGCCACCATGTGGGAGCCAGTGCCTTAACCACTCCGCCTGCTGGCCTGGCAGGTCATTCTTTTTAATACAGCTATTGACAGTTATTGAGCACTCGGCAGTCACAGGCCCTACGCGAGGGCTCTCCACGCGGTGCCATGTTTACGTCTCCCAACTGCCCTGTAAGGTACGTGCTGTTATGTTCCTGGTTTGACACTCAGAGAAGTTACAGTGAATTGCCTCAGTCATACAGGGAGCAGTGGTTCTAGGTCCACTTGATTCAAAATACTCCACTATCCATTAGACTGTTAAGACTGTTTTTCTCTTTCTTTTTCTTTCTTTCTTTTCTTTTTTTTTTTTTTTGAGAGGTTTTTGCTATAGGGCGATGCGCTCACCAGAGAGACAGAGACAAAAAGCAAGAAATCACCCCCCAGGGGGGATGGCCACGCCGCAATCCCTTCTCCTTCATTCTCCTCTCAGGATCTTGGGCATGCAAGCATACGCACCCCGCGTGAGTTTAGAACCGCAATCGACTACATGGGAGTCCAGTGACATGGCCATTATGCCAACTGCTAGTCCCCCATTAGACTGTTTTTTAAAAGCCAGCCTGGGGCTAGTGTGGTGTGGCAGCAGAATGCAGCACTCTGCGAGGCGGTCCCCCACAGGAAGGTTCTGCTTTCACATCTGGAGACCTCCCTGTGCACCCTGGCTGCGGGCTGGGAAGGGTTGTGGTCAGGGCACTGTGGGAGTGCTGTCTCTCTCCCTCTGTGTCTCTCTCCCTCTGTCTCTCTTGTTCATAGAAAAAATAAATAAACTTTAAAGAAAAACTTGTTATAAAAGTGTGCGGGTAGGTCTCTACATGTGTGTCTGTAGTAGAAATGTGGAGATCCGTTCATATTCCTGTAGCGATACAATATCCCTGTACTGGCGCTTGATAGTAGAGGCTTCTTGCTTCTGGTAGAAAGGTAGGCGGAACGAAGGAGTCGTTACGTTAATAATGACACCCTATTTCTGGACATGAGTTGGAAGTGTGACAGCACTTACCTTTGGCACCTTCTGACTGGTGTGGAAGGACAGAGGTGACAAGCTCAGTAGCAGAGCAGGGAGCGTGTCTGCTGTGTGTCTTCTGTCTTCCCTTCTAGACCCCTTGTATCTAGAATGCCTGAGATTGGGGAGAGGAAGGTGACAGTTAAAGAGAATCAGGAGAAACGCCTTCCTGGTGTGAGCTGGTACAATCAGGGGGGGTCCCAGCTGTGAAAGGTTAGGATGCTCTGGGTCAGGAGAGAGGCACGCTGAGGGGTTCCGTGCTGGCTCTCCAGTCATTCAGCCGACCTCGACGTGAATCAGAGTTGTGCAGTCCCTGTAAGGAACATACAGAAAGCCATACAGCCGGGGGAAGTGTGGATGCCCTACTGCTAGCAAGAGCAGAAAGCTGGTTTGTTTTGTTTTTGTTTAAAACAACAACAAAAACCAAAGTACTTATTAGTTTTTGCCAGAGGACATATGTACCCAGTGGAGAGAGACAGAGAGAGGCAGAAGGAGAGGGAAAGTGAGACCCCACCCCCGACGGAAATGGTCACATCGCAATCCCTCCTTCATTTTTCTCTCCTGTTGGGATTTTGGGCGCTGTGTCTTTCAAGCCATGGGATCCAGGTCTCGAACCATGCACTCAACCATGTGAGATCCAGGCACTTTAACTACTACAACACCGGCTGGCCTCAAACTGGGTTGGTTTTTGTTGTTATTTAATTTTGCTTATGGGGTGCATGTGCTTGCCAGAGAGAAAGGGGGGAGGAGAGAAGAAAAGGAAGAAAAAAGGAAGGAAAGGAAGGAAAGGAAGGAAGGAAAGAAAGGAAAGAAAGGAAGGAAGGAAGGAAAGGAAGGAAGGAAGGAAGGAAGGAAGTAAGGAAGGAAAGAAAAAGAAAGAAAGAAAGAAAGAAAGAAAGAAATCACCCCCCAGGGGGGATGGCCACACTGCAATCCCTTCTCCTC
>NW_006159504.1:5876066-5887439 GCF_000334495.1 Tupaia belangeri chinensis | reverse complement strand
AGAAAGAAAGAAAGAAAGAAAGAAAGAAAGAAAGAAAGAAAGAAAGAAAGAAAGAAAGAAAGAAAGAAAGAAAGAAAGAAACCTCCCCCTTCCTGCCCCCAGGAGAGACGGCCATACCGCAGTTCCTTCTCCTCCACTTTCCTTTCAGGGTTTACACACACGTTGCTGGGTCTAGGATTCCAGCTGTGTGCACTTGGCCGTGTGGGATCTGGCTACTTTAAACCTCCCTGCCACCTGCTGGCCCAGCTGATTTATTTATTGATTTATTTATTTTTGGAGAGGTATTTGCTATAGGGCACGTGCTCTCGCCAGCCAGCCAGAGAGAGACAGAGAGACAGAAAGCGAGAAATCACCCCCCAGGGGGGATGGCCACACTGCAATCCCTTCTCCTCCATTCTCCTCTCGGGATCTTGGGCACGCACGCACGCACGCACACGCACGCGGCGTGAGTTTTAAGCCACCAGGTCTGGGACTTGAACCGTGGTTGACTACATGGAAGTCCAGCGACATAGCCATTATGCTAACTACTGGTCCCTGATTTTTTCTTTTTTAAGAGAGATTTTTGCTGTAGGTGTGTGTGCTTGCCAGAGAGACAAAGAAACAGGAAGTGAGAAATCATGCCCAGGGAAAATGGCCATGCCACAATCCCTTCTCCTCCATTTTTCTCTTGGGATTTTGGGTACGTACACACATGTGCCTGGCATGAGTTTCAAGCCGCTGCTTCCCAGACTCCAACTATGGTCAGACATGTGGGTGTCCAACGACATGACCATTACACCATCTGCTGGTCCCCTGTTGTTGTTTTTTATAATGTCAGATTGACCATCTCATCAAAATTTTAAAGTTTTTTTCTTTTCCATAAGCAAGAGAGAAATAGACAGCCCTCCCAACAGAGCTGCAGTCTACTACTCGCCTTAGTCAGCCCTGGTCATGGGCACACATTTATGCCTGGGCTACTCAGGGAGGCCTCTGGATGTGAATTGGAACCTTCTCGTGTGGGTCAGTCTTGCAGAACATCGTGTTGTACACTACACCTCCGTCCGGCCTCCAGGAAGCCATGATTTGAAGCTGCTCTTGATTTAGGCTGTGAACCAGAAATATTTCTCCAAGAGTTATCAGAGAAGATTTATATATAGCAGGTAGGCATATGAAAAGATGTTCAACATCATTATTCAGTAGGAAAATGCACATTAAACCCACTATGGGCTACCACTTACACCTATTAGGATGACCAGAGAACAAACAAAAACCTGACAGCATCAACTGCTGACAAGGATGTGGAGTAACTGAAACTCTTATTCATTGCTGGTGGAAATGGAAAAGGATACAACCACCTTGAAAGTTTCTTTTTTTGTTTAAGTTTATATTTCTTCTATGAGCAAGAAAGACACCCATACTTTCTCTCTCCCTCTCTCTCTCTCTCTCAAAGAGACGGGCACCTCCCACAGGGTCTTCCTGCCCAAACTCATCCCCATCCTCAGCCAGGATGGGGATGTCTCCAGACATGAATGTAGAAACTTCCATGTGGGCCAGCCTATGTTACTTCGGTGCCGCTGTTTGGCCCCCTGGCATTTTCTTTTTTCTTTTTCTTTTTTTTTTTTTTCAAATTTTTATTTCTGTGTAAAACAAAGACAGAACTCCCAGAGGTCAAACAAGGAAAAGATCTCAAATTACAGCACTATTAAGTCATAAACAAAGAATGGAGGTAGAAGTTAAACAATATAATCCCCAAAGTTTTAGGAGAGTATTTATTCCCAACCACCGTGAAATTTCTCTAGTAAGATCCTTTTATAAACTCTGAAGTTCCAAAAAAGTAATCCATTCTCTATTGACCAACAGAAGACACAAAACAATTTGTCATGTTGACAAAGTCAATGGTTTTACTAAAAGCTGCTGACATTTCTGTCAGTAGTAACCATGGCGAGGGTGGCGCTGGTTGTAACCATAATGTTCCTATTGGTGGGGCTAGTAAGGCTCTTGTCTGTGCTGTGGGTAATTGTTACCCCAGGATCGTCCATGCCACTGATTGGATCGATTGTCACTTGGCCACCCCCATCCCGGTTGCCTGTATTTCTTTGGTTCCCACCAGCTCTGCTATTCCATCCCTCAGCAATTGCAGGGGACTCAGGAGGCCGTTTCAGGTATTCCTGGTACTCTTTGTCATCTTCTGTGAATCGACTAGCAAACAAACATCTCTTCAAAATGTGAAATAGTTTCAGAAGTGTCAGTCATCCCACCACGGCCTGTGTCCTTTCAGCTCGGGCCAAGCCCTGCCGCAGACACACCAGAGCCCACACAGCGAACCCCAGTCCACTTGAGCTGCCCCAGGTAACAGAGCCTCTTTCGCTAGGACTCCACAGCTGCCCGACTCCCCCTGGGATTTTCTTAGAAAGCTAATAAGCATGCATTTACTTATTATCCAGTGAATATTTGCCCAAGAGAAATGAAAATATGCACCCACATAAAAAAATCTTTGCACAAATGTTTATAAAAGCTTTGTTTATAATCACCAAAATCAGGAAATCACCCATGCATTCATCCACCGGAGCCTAGATAAACTTATTACCATACAACCAAGTACTTACTACCTGGAACAAGGAAGAAACTGCCAACACGCAGGACGATGGGTGATCTCACAGGCGTTATGCTAAGTGAAAGAAGCCAGACTCAAAAGGCTGCATACTGTTTGATTTCATTTATATAACATTCTAGAAAAGACAAAACTACCAGTCTATAAAGAAATCTCGATCTATTAAAAATATCAAAATCATGCAGACCATATTTTCTGATCACAATGTAAAATATTATAAAGACATTAAAGATAAACTTTGAAAACTCCTTTGATTAAAAAAAAGAAATCTGAGGGATAGGCCCCATAGCTTAGTGACTGGGGGAGCCAGATCCTGTGTGCCCACCTGCAGTTTGAATGGGAACCCAAGTGGCTTGAGGAGCACACCAAGCACGTGTGCATGTGTGCCCAGAGTCCCAACAGGATAGATGGGGAAATGGAGGAGAAGGGATTGTAGTTTGAACACATCCCATGGGGGTACTTCCTCTCTCTCTCTCTCTCTCTCTCTCTCTCTCTCTCTTGTAAGTGCACGCACCTTCTGGCCAAAAAAAAAAGAAAGAAAGGAAAAGAAAATGGGGGAGAAATTAAATTTTAGGTATTTGGAACTATGCTATTAGATTTGAGCTATTTGGAAATAAAAATAGTGCTAAATACCAGAATTCATTGGATATATGTCAAAGCAATAATTGGATAAAAGTCTGTACTCTTGTGGGCACAGTAGTACAGTGGTAAAATGTGACTCTTTTCAAGGTTATCCTATGCCGAAAAGTTTCCAGTTCAAGTTCAGAGACCTCCCAAGTGTACTGGCTACACCCTTGCCGATGGTCCAAGGCTGGTTGAAGCTGGGGGTGGATTGCTGCCTCCAGACCCTGTTGAGGGCTAGCTCTCTCTCCCTCCCTTCCTCCATTTCTACCTCCTTTCCCTCTTCTCTTGCTCATAGAGAAAATAAATAAATAAACATTTTAAAAAATGATAACCATAAGTGCAGCATTTATTAGAAAACAGTGATGATTGAAAACAAATGAACTAAGAATCTATTATAGTACAGAGGCTAAGAGAAAACTAACCAAGTAGTGTTAAAGAAAGTATTAATAGATAAATAGAGTCAGCAGTTGGCATAGAGGTTAAGGTGACTGGATCCCACATGGCCAACTGCGTGGTTCAAGACCCAGATCCAGCAGCTTGAACAAAACACCAGGCATGTGTGCCCAAAATCCTAAGAGGAGAATGGAGAAGGTATTGTGGCATGGCCACCCCTCACCCCCTGGGGGAGTGTGATTTCTCACTTTCCCTCTCTGTCTTTCTCTGTTTCCCTCTGGTGAGTGCATGCACCCTATAGCAGATGCCACCTTATAACAGATGGGAAAAAAAAAAAAAAAAAAAAAGGAAAAAAGAAAAGCAAGGCAAGAAAGTAGAAACATAAAGAGAAAGAGAGCAAATATACATCCAGGGACTATCATGTAAGTCTTCTCTTCTAGCGAGACTTTTTAAGTATTTCTTCTGCCTCAAACAGATGGTTAGGGAGAGGGGAATAGAAATCCTACTGGAGTCTATACTCCTTACAAATTCCTTCAGTGAAATCTCATTTTCTCAGGATCAGCAGTTAACCTAATGGCTATGTCATTGGACTCCCACGTAGTCGACTGTGGTTCAAGTCCTGGATCCAGTAGCTTAAACTCACACCTTGAGCGTGCATGCTCAAGATCCCAAGAGGAGAATGGAGGAGAAGGGATTGCGGCATGGCCATCCTTCCTGGGGTGATTTCTCACTTTCTGTCTCTCTCTGTCTTTCTGGTGAACGCACACGCCCTGTAGCACAAACCTCCCAGCCCCCAAAAAAATCTCATTTTCTCTAAAATATCCTCAAGATTAGCAGTATATGACTCATTAGTTCTTTTAGTAAGTTTTACATTGCTGTATCAAAAATTCTCTTTAGAACATGTGGGCATACATATTGGCCTTATATGTGGAGACTCAGAAAACTTTGCAAATCCTGATATGACTGGGAACATCCCATTGGGTGTTATGTTATAATAACAGTGTGTCTTCTTCACTACACAATAGTCTACTAACTTTTCTAATCATTTTTAAAAGATCTTTGCATTCAAACATTCAAAAGAATTTTTAGGCAGTATTAAGTTTACTGACATTTTATCAAATTCTATACTCACTATTGTTTCTTATATTCCACAACTCCTCTGGCATATATTTTTCTTGCCAAAAGACATTTTTTCTATATACTCATGCAAGGGAGAGAAAAAGAAACACCCCCAACAAAGTCTCATTACATGTGATCCCAAGTACACACATGCACGCACACACACAGTGTGTTTTCAGGCCAAGTCAGAAATGTGAACTCACTGTTAGCCATATGGCTTCCAGCCTTATAGGCCACTTGCATTACTGCTATGTCATAGCATCTGGGCCTCAAATAAATTCTTTAATCATTTTCTTTATAAGGGTCTGTGAGAGATAAGCTCCCTGTCTTTTGTGTTTCTGAAAATAACTCTTAAAAAATATTTCTTTTGTGTGTTAGTTTTGCTAGGTATAAAATTATAGGCTGACACTTTTTCACTTATGCCTAGCAAGACTATCTCTTTTCTTCCAGCATCAATTAATGCTGAAAAGAAGTCTAGTTGTTGGTCTAATGGTTAGTCCTCTGTAGAAAATCTCTTTTCTCTAGTGGCTCCTTAGAGTATCTTTTAATCCTCCTGGAGCTTTACTATGATGTTTCTAATTGTGGATTTATCTTTATTCATCCTGTTTGTACACACAGAGCACTTTTTATCATAGTGCCCTAGTCAATTCAGACAGCTATCGCAGAATATCATAGCCTAGATGGTGTAAAAAAGGAAATTTACTTTTCACAGTTCTAAGGACTGGGCAGTCCAAGACCAAGGCACTAGTAGTGTTACTGTCCAGTGAGGACCTGCTTCCTGGTTCCCAGATTTCAGCTATATTCTCATATGGTAGTGAAGGTGGAGGGTGAGCTCTCTGCAGCATCTTTTACAAAGGCACTGATCCCATTCACAAAGTCCTCACTCTCGTGACACATTTACCACTCAAAAGCCCCACCTCTAAATGCTATCCGATTGGGGGACTTGGCATCAATAAATGAATTGGGGTGTGGAGTCACAAACATGCAATCCGTAGCACTGGCATTTGTGTTTTCGGCAATTCTGGAAATTCTCAGAGCACCTACTTTTAAATGTTGTTTCCATGTCATTCTCCATTTTTCTCCATTGAAACTCCTCTTAAATGTATGTTGAAAGGTAATTCTAAATCCCCTCTTTGTCTTTTACACAGCACTGAAATAAAGTTTACATACTATAAAATTAACTTACTTAAAAATCCACAGCCAGGGGGGCCAACAGGTGGCATGGTGGTTGAGGTACTGGACTCCCACATGGCCAACTGTGGTTCAAGTCCCAGACTTGGCAACTCACTTTCTCACTTTCCCTGTCTGTCTCTATCTCTCTCTGGTTAAACTTTTTTAAAAATCAATAAAATTAAATTAACTCCTTTTAAAAAAAATGCACAGTGTTTTTTTTTTTTACCATATTTACAGAGTTGTGCAACCATCATCCTCATCTAATTCTAAAATGTTTTCATCAAAAGAAACCCAATATCCTCACTAGAAATCCTTCCCCATTCTTTCTTCCTGCTCTCAGCCTTAGACAACCACAAATTTGCTTTCTGTCCCTCTAGATTTATCTGTTCTGGACATTTCATGTGCATGGTATTGTATAATATACCTTTTTGTGCCCTCCTTTCATTTAACAATGTTCTCAAGATTTAGTCATTTCGTGACATATATCACTACTTCATTCTTTTTTTTTTAAATTGAGATAGGATCAGTCCCATGGCCTAGTGGTTAAGAGAGCAGGATCCCATATTGATCACTATCCACTCACCTCCCAGTGCCAGTGACTTGAAAAACATGGCAGACACATGTGCGTGTGTGCTCAAAATCCCAGCAGAAGGGAGAAACGGACACAGGATTTGGGCATAAATCATGCCCATTAGGAGGCGCTCCCCATCACCACCTCGTCTCTTTGTCTCTCTCTCTGGCAAATGTTCTCTGGCAATTAAAAAAATGTTTTGACTGAGATATAAATAATGTACGATAAAACATCATTTAAAAGTGTACAGAACAGTGCAAGAATCACTTCTAATTCCAGAATATTTTCATCCCAGAAAGAAGTCCCATACCTGGGGCCAGTAGATGGCATAGTGATTATGTCACTGGACTACCACATGGTTGACCGCAGTTTGAGTGCCTGATCTGGTGGCTTGAAAATCATGTGTGCTTCTGTGCCCAAATCACAGGAGGAGAAAAGAAGAGAAGGGCTTGTGGTGTGGACATCCCCCCCGGGGGGTGATTTCTCACTTTCCCTCTCACTGTCTTCTGCCTGTCTCTCTCTGGCAAGCACATGTACCCTAAGGTAAAATTATCTTTAAAAAAATAGGACAGCAGGTAACATAATCTCTTTAAAAAAATAGGACAGCAGGTAACATAGTGGTTAAGGCTCTGAACTGGCACATGGCCAAATGCAGTTTGAGTCCTAGATCTGGCAGCTTGAAACTCACACCAGGTGTGTGTGTGTGTGTGTGTGTGTGTGTGTGTGTGCCCAAAATCCCAAGAGGAGAATGGAGGAGAAGGGCTTGCAGCATGGCCATCCTCCCCTGTGGGGTGATGTCTCACTTTCCATCTCTGTCTCTCTCTGTCTCTCCAACCAGCACATGTACCCTATAGCAAAAATCTCTCTCTAAAAAAAAAAAAAAAAGGAAAAGAAAAGAAATCCCATACCCATTAGTGATGCTTCATTTTCCCTACCCCCAGGCCTTAGCAACCACTAGTCTATTTTCTGTCTCTTAAGGATTTGCCTCCTCTGAAAATTCCTTATAAATTAAATGAACTCCTTTTTTAAAAATGCACAATCAGTGGTTTTTCCCACATTTACAGAGTTATTATACAATATGTAGCCTTTGTGTCTGCTTTCATTCAGCTAGCATATTTTCAGGGTGCATCCACATTGCAGCAGAATCCAGTACTTGTTCCTTTTTATAGCTTAATAGCATTCCATCGTGTGTCTATTTCATGTTTTGTTGTGCATTCATCAGTTGATGGCCATTTGGGTATTCTCACTATTGTCAGTAACACTGTTATGAACATTTGTAGACATGTGTCCAGCTCTCTTGAGCATATGTAGGAGTGGACTTTCTCATTCATTTAGAATTTCTGTTAACATTTTGAGGATTTGCGAAGCTATTTTCCAAAGTAGCTGAAACATTTTACATTCTAACCTGTTCTGTATGAGGATTCTAATTTTTTCACATCCTTAAAAAGACTACTTATTGTGTTTTTTGTTTTTGTTTTTGTTTTTAATTCTACCCATTGTAGTGGGTCTGAAGTAGTATTTCATTGTTTTTGTTCTTAAGTTTTTGCTGTAAGCATGTGTGCTCACCAGAGACAGAAAGAGAAAGTAAAATTGAGAAATTACCCCCCAGGGATGATGGCCCCACAATCCCTTTTCCTCCAGTCACTTCAGGATTTGGGGCACACATTCACATGCATTTGGTGTGATTTTCAAGCTGCCAAGTCTGGGACCTGAACTGCAGTCAATCAACCATTTGGGAGTCCAGCTCCTTAACCACCAAGCCACCTCCTCTTAGTATTTTGAACCTACACCATACATATGTGCCCAGTGTGATTCTCAAGCTCTCAGATCTGGTACTCAAATTGCCCAGTTAACCATGTGGGATCCAGCCACTTTCTTTACACCACCTATTGGCCCTTTCATTTTTTTAAAAAGTGATTACAGTGAACATTTATTTGAAGTAATACATCTGCAGAACAAAATCATTTTAAGATTGTATGTTTCAGGTTTGACTAACTTCATAAAAATAATTTAGGGACAACCATATGCACAATTTCAATTACATTGTTTCTTTGCCCACTCTTCTCTCTCTTTCTTTTGTAAATAACCTCTTTCAGATGTGATTCAAGGTAGAAATTATCTTCCTTGTCCATTGCTCATTAGGCAAGATCTACTGCCTCATGGTCAGGTCCAGGGCTCTTTTAACATAAAGCTTCCTGTCATTATAAAGGTTCTCAGGAAGTCTCCCTATGACTTCTTTCACATCTTCATTATACATCCACACTGTATCATCTTTCGTTAACCCCAGTTTATTGAATCCTGTAGCATTATAATACCATTTTCAAATGCCATCCAGCTACCAAGCTGATGCTGCAATGGCAGGCCTGCTTGCCATTGTAACTAGCCCTCTCTACTTTTAAATTTTGTTGTTGTTGTTGAGTTGTAAGAGTTCTTTATATTTTATGGATACCACTTCCTTACCTGATACACAGCTTTCAAATATTTTTCTCTCACTCTGTGGGTTGTCTTTTTACTAGCTTAATGGGGTTTGGACCACAAAAATATTTCATGTTTATTAAGTCCAATTTATTATTCTTTTATTTTTAGGGTTTTGGTAGCATGTCTAAGAAATCATTGCCTAATCCAAGGTCATAAAGACTTACTCCTTGAAACAGCAGACGGAATAATGGTTAGGTCAGTCACTGGACTCCCACGTAGTTGACCATGGTTCAAGTCCAGGACCTGGCAGCTTAAAACTCACACTGGGTACATGTGCATGTGTTCCTCAGATCCCTAGAGGATAATGGAGAGGAGGGGATTGCAGCATGCCCTAGGAGACCCTGGGGGGTGATTTCTCGCTTTCTGTCTCTGGTGAGTGCATATGCCTTATAGCAAAAATCTCTCTTAAAACTCTTGAGTTTTCATCTAATCCTTTTACAGTTTTAGCTTTTAGATTTAGATCTATGATCCACTTGAGTTAATTTTTGTATATGGTGTGAGGTTAAGGGTCTAATTTTATATGTTTGCATATAGATATTCACTTATATTAGTACCATTTGTTGAAAAGATTGTTCTTTCATTCTTTGAATTGTTCTGGCCCCTTTGTCAAAGATTACTCAACCATAAATGTAAGTAAGAGTTTATTTCTGGCCTTTCAACGAATTAGTATGTCTGTTCTTATGCTATCACATTGCCTTGATTCCTGTAGCCTTATAGTAAGGTTTGAAATCAGAAAGTGAGTTCACCAATTATTCCCTTATTTTCAAAATTCTTTTGGTTATTCTGAGTCTCATTCATTTCCCTGTGAATTTTAGGATCAGCTTGTCAATTTATGTAAAAAAATTAAAATAAAGTAAATAAAAATTAAAAAGGCATCTAAGATTTTGTTAATAATTGCATTCAGTATGCACATCACTTTGGGGACTACTGCCATCTTAGTAATACTGAGTCTTCTGATTTATGGATATGGATGTCTTACTGTTTACTTAATTTTTTGTTATTGTAAAATCAAAGTGCTACTTTATTAAATGAATTATTTCACAATATTAACATCAATATAATTACAATTGTAAAAAATATTACAACAGTGATTGGCTGATCTTCAGATTTCTCAATCATCAACTGTATATTTACACAGAGTTGTCTTCGCATGAAGCCCAAAAGGGAATAGCATAAACATGAGTGTTTCTGTAGCCCCTTTAGTTTTGCTGATCAACAATTTCTTAGAAAAGCAACTACAGGGGCTGGCAAACTACGTGACTAGAGGAAGATACAGTCACTGGTTTAAAAAAAAAAAAAAGGGAGAGAAGACTCCAACGTGCAACACCCGTGACCGTTAGAGTCAGGTTCTGGGTCTGCAGAAACGGGCACGATCGACAGCTAGGACGTCAATCGTAGGGACATCAGCTTGTGCCTTGGAAATCCTGGAGGTGGAAGTGCTTCGTGCCAGTCAAGGTGTGCACCACTGTAGGCAGCTGATGGGCCGCATGGCCTAGCGGAGAAGAGAGGCATGCTGGGACTACCACGAGTGATGTGGAGCTGCGGAAGTGCCCCCTGCAGAGAAGCTGCCGGCTGCACATGAGGCATCCGGAGTCTGCTCAGCTCCTGCTTACCTTGAGGGACTGTTAGTCTCCAGGAAGGCCATTCTGGTGGATTCCAGAATAGGACCCTCCCAGGACTGATGGGAGCACGGCACTGGGGGCCTGTCCTTAATGGAGACACCTCAGGTAGCAAGTGGGGATGGGAGAGACGGGGCTGACAGGCTAAGCAAGATGGCATTCAAGGTGAGACTTCAGCCCAAGGCAGACTAAAGAACGCAGCAGATGGCCACTCTGCAATCCCTTCTCCTCCACTCTTCTCCCACACACATGCACACAGCATGATTTTCAAGCCCCCAGGTCTGTAACTTGATAAAGGGGGATTTTCATCGTATGAGTTGGGCCTCAGACCAGATGGCCTCCCAGGATGTCTCCTCTGACATTTCCTCAGACCCAGGTTAACATGGCCGACCTTGTCGGTCGGTGTCCTCCCATATCGGCACCCTGGCCTCCTGGCCAGCTGCAATCAAGCTGTTGCCTACAGCTGCCACCCTTCGGTTCTGTCCGGAGGGAAGCCTGTGTCGGAGAAGCCCTGGGGGAACTTCCTGCGGTGTCTTCAGTGCAGTGTGGGGCTCTTACTAAGCTGTGAACGGTTACCGGTAGGGGCCCTCCACTTGCCATCTTATTTCTAGAATGTATCTCTCTACTTGGCCAATGCTAGACATTAAGAGTTTGATCATGAGACCAGCAGATGGCAAAATGGCTACGTCACTGGACTCCCACGTAGTGGACTGTGATTTGAGTCCTGACCCAGTAGCTTGATACTCACACCAGGCACGTGTGTGTGTGTGTGTGTGTGTGTGTGTGCGTGCGTGTGCCCAAAACCC
>NW_006159504.1:5874722-5876016 GCF_000334495.1 Tupaia belangeri chinensis | reverse complement strand
TGGGGGAGGGGGTGATTTCTCGCTTTCTGTCTCTGGTGAGTGCATATGCCTTATAGCAAAAATCTCTCTTAAAGAAAAACAAGTTTGGTCAATTAATGTGCCTAAGAGTCTGAGCACTAGATCTTCCTGGCATTGGTGACCCAGCTAATCTGTGATCCGAACACCAGGATCCCTGTGCTCCGGCCTTCGTAACCCCACCCCTTGCTCTCTGTGTCGCAGCCCATGGGGTCAGAACGGGTGGAGATGCGGAAGCGGCAGACGCCTGCCACACCGGAGACGCCAGGCTCCGCCCTGGGCCCGCTGGGAACCGGCAACCGGGGGTCCAACGCGTGCTGCTTCTGCTGGTGCTGCTGTTGCAGCTGCTCCTGGTAAGGCTGAGCCCTTCGTTCGCGTTGTCCTGATTGGGAAGGGCACGACCGAATAATGCCAGCCCCGGTCAATCCAGGAGGTGTTTTTTAAGCAACTAGTATATGCCTGACACTGCAAAGCGTTCTGCCTGCACCACCGTGGAGGACAGCCTTCCTCCTCGAGCTCTCCAGGGACTTTCTGTCCCAACCTCGAAGTCAGGGTAAGTGCTACACAGAGCAGTTGGGCGGGACGGCTGGTCCAGTGTCAGCACTTGGGCTGGAACACTGCCTGGAGGGTCAGAAAAGCGTGAACCCAGACACTCCTTGGGAGAGAAAGGCTTTGTGGGAGAGTCAGGAGTTGGGTCTTGAGTTGGAGTTAAGATGGGTCTTAAAAGTTAGGGTTACAAAGTAGAAGGGCCCTGGGCTTCAACTTCCTCTGCTTCTGTTTTGTTAACTTTATCTCTTAATAAAGAGAAATGTCCAAATATGTGCTTAAAATGGCAAGAGAGGGCTGACACCATAGCCTGGTGGTTAAGGGAGCTGGATCCCACATGGCCAAGCACAGTTCAAATCCTGGCCCTGGTGGCTTGAAAAACACACTGTGCACGTGGGTGCGTGCATGGGCGAATCCCCACAGGGCGGAGAGATGGAGAGGGACTGCAGTGTGACCATTCCCCATCAGAGAGTGGTCTCCCCCTCTCGTTCTCTCTGTATCTCTGTCTCTTTTCGGCAAGCACATATGCCTTGCGGCAATTAATAAAATAAAACAAGAGAAATCTAAAAATGCAGGTTAACGGGACCAGCAGTTAGCATAATGGCTATGTCATTGGACTCCCATGTAGTCGACCGTGGTTCGAGTCCCAGACCCGGTGGCTTAAACTCACGCTGGGCGCGTGTGCGTGCATGCCCAAGATCCCGAGAGGAGAATGGAGGAGAAGGGATTGCGG